>NC_069710.1:1008335-1308335 GCF_027358585.1 Pangasianodon hypophthalmus
ACACAGATAGTGCGATTATAAATAAATCCCTTCTATTATTGTGTACTACATGGACAAATAGTGCAATTGTGCAACCAGTAAATTCCTCACAGTTTTCGCAAGAAGTCCGGCTGGTTAAAATCTATCCACTGTCCACTGATGGAGTCCTGAGTACGAAGCTGCTCGTGGCAACTGCAGCCCCAAAGCCACTACAGTCACTCGTGCGTTGTTCAGTTCTTTAATGTGCACAAACCTATGGACTGTAATTAATCACTGCATCACTTCATCTCATAAAAAAAAATGTGTTCAGATGTCTGTATGAATTTCAATCAAAATGTGATTTTTTTTTTTTTTTCTTCGTCCAAATAATAAACGATCTTAAACAAGCATGAAGAGTAAAAGTATGTGAACTTTATATTTAGCTTCTTAAGTTTCAGATCTGTTTTACTTTAAGAAAAGTTTGGACTCGTACTCATCGTATCTCATCACATTCCAGGATGAACCTGATGCAGGTATCTAACTCCTCTGTGCTTTACAGGTGCTCAGTAAGAAGAAACTGCAGGACCTTGTGCGGGAAATTGACCCCAATGAGCAGCTCGATGAAGACGTCGAGGAGGTAATTTATCTCTCGCCTTCCTAAGTGGAGTATTTTAAACTGAATAGAAAGGCTTGTGTGAATGGAGAGGAGATACATTTGTGGTGTTTGTTGTGTTTTTATTTTAGTTTATTTCTCAAAAACCTAATTAAAGTGTGCTCAAAGTGGCTTTGTACAATACATGGAACATGGCGGTATAAAATTTTACTGCTTCTTGTCCTTCCTCTCAGATGTTGCTGCAAGTTGCTGATGATTTTATAGAGAGTGTCGTGACCGCGGCCTGTCAGCTCGCTCGTCACCGCAAGTCTAACACTCTCGAAGTGAAGGATGTGCAGTTGCACCTTGGTGAGTCCTTTTTTTTTTTTTTTTTTTTTTAAACAGCATGGCTCTTTTTTTTTGTGACTGGAGATGTGTCTTGGTGTCTTCGTTTATTAGTTTATTAATTTTTCTACACCATTTAGCTATTACACTTCTAACATTTCTAAACAAAATCTTCAATTCGACATCTTCAACATACATATTTAGGTCCAAAATAAATTTTAATAATAAGCTATTAATACCACAGGGGAAAAAAAAAAAGTTTAATTGGCTAATGTTTTTGACTGCAATGAAACCAACTGACTTCTTCTTAGTTTTTCAGGAGGAAAACTATCTTTTGAGTGAAATAGAAATAGAGTAATTAAGCAAAGTTCAGCATCTGTTGTGTTTTTCATTTCTTTTGTCCTAATGAAATAGTGAATTGATGGATTTGTTTTGGATTGCTTTCTTTCAAGGCATTAATATAAAATGACCAAATTTTGCAAAAAAAAAAAAAAAAAAAATTCAGTTACATTTGTGTTTTTAAATAAATAAGCTTTTGAGAAATTAGTATTCTGGTAGGACACTGGTCACAGGCTTTGGAGAGAGTGGCACTGATTTTATTTCTAGATATCTACTATTTATGATTTTATGTGAAACTCAAATACAGAAAAATAAGGACAAGGCACATGTTTCCGCTGTTGTCGAGCTGTCGGCACAGCAAATGTTGACTCTCTTTCGTAGTTGTTTAGGATGTGGGATTCTGTCACATGAACCATGTAGCTTTTGGTTATGAAAGTTTATTATGACCCTGTTACTTCCAGCTGTTTTAATTGGCAGTAAATCAGTTTGAACCACGTTTGGTGTCTCTGTTGAGCGTTTCTCTCGTGTTAGATCGTTCTTGGTTCTAACCTTGTGCTGCATAAGCGTAAAGTGAGCGCGAGTGCAGAGTGTCGTCCACAGTAGCCGTGATTGTGAGATTTACACTGTTTGAGAGCTGCTTCTGTGCTGTTCTGTGACTCTGCAGAGCGTCAGTGGAACATGTGGATCCCTGGCTTTGGCTCAGATGAAATCCGACCGTACAAGAAGGCGTGCACTACGGAAGCACACAAACAGGTCAGCCGTCATGCTTTCAGATGTCACACACAGAACACAGACATCATAAAGAACAAATCGGTAATTTTGCTCAATGTCTTTGTTCCTCCAGAGAATGGCACTGATCCGCAAGACGACCAAAAAATAGGAAGAATGCAGAAGACTGACATTTCTCTTGCTCTTTTTTTTTTTTTTTTTTTTTAAAGCAGGCTGATGATGATGAGGTGCGACGTTATCAGCGCTGTAATCAACTGCTTCTACTGTTTTACCTTTACAGATGTCTGAATCACTTGCCCAAACTGTTGTTTAAACTGTAATTTGTGTTTCGTTCTTGGTATGATTACAATAGACTATACTGTTATAGGCGTAAGTACTATAATAGATCTCAAATGCTGCATAAAAAACAGGATGATTAGATCAGCTCACTGTGGCCATTCATGTGTTTTTAACACCAGCCACTATGAAGTTGTGTAGAAACTGTATCTCGCTGCATATTTATCATTACACCCTCTTATATTTCTCATTTTTTTGGAGACCATCATCTCTTGGGTGAATTTTTTTTAAAGAGTTTATTACTGCCTGTAGTGGTAAAGAGTGCTTCTGGGCACAGGGAGAGTTGTTATGGCTGCGCTTATTTACAAGTTAAATGTGTATGATGTGTCCAGAGGTCATTATGAATTTGGGTCAGAGATTATTTGCACATTATTATTTTAAAGGAAACATAACGAAGAAAAATTGTGCACAGTTAACATTGTTATTTCTTGCTTCGGGTATTTTAATTTTCAATTTCTTTGATTCTTTTTCTTTTCCTTTTCGTAATGACTTATCCGCCCTCTTAATGGCTCACTCTAAGTATGTCAAATTAAGGTGCTATTATTTGCTTCTTCAGTACATTCAGTTAGAATTTATTTGTCCAGTCCAGTGATTTTGTAAAAACAAAACATGTTCAGCTGAACAACACTGATACTCAAGTAGCCTTCTGCAACATGTAGGTTGCATAGCAATTTTAATTCTATCCAAAATTGCTATTCAGTTCTAGCTAACTTAGCTAGGTTTTCATCATCATCATTATTATTATTATTAATAAATATAAAGTTTTGTTTGCTTGGGCAAGTGAATTTTAATATGCATTTCTGCAATATAGCTTGCAGAAACGCTTATTATTTGATAGATGGTCGTTGTTCTTGTCATGGTGGTGTATTGAGGCTTTCTGTATTGGAGCTGTATTACGTTCCATCAGGGACTTCACATATGCAGTACTTTTCTTAGTACTTAAGTAACATTTGTCTTTTGCAGTTTTGCCCGTTATAGTAAGTGTACCACACCTTTGAATTGTTTTGTTGAGAAAAGTACCCACCCAGGGCAGATAGTCACACATGGCATGTGTTTTTTGTAGTGTTTGTAGTGTGTAGTCCTAATGTAGGATTTGTTTCACAGTACTGCAGTCATAGTGTAGCCAAAATACTCACAGAATTGTCAAAGCCTTATGGTAATGGGGTTGGGATGGATTTTTTTGTGGGGTTTGTAACATGTTTTTGGATGAGTATCATGGTTCTTTATAAGCTTGTCCATTTTGTTTTTCCAAAAATAAAATTATTTGATTATCTACATACTTCCCATGCATGCGTGACAATGCAATGTAAATGCGTTTTAACTTTTCTGAGAAACGAGTGATATTAGCAAAGACATATCTCGTCCTACAGAAGGTTGAGATATATGCAAGTCATCTGTTGTCTAGGGTAAAGATTTATAGAAACTAATGCACCTGATATTTGTTTAGTATTATGTTTTTTTGGAAAGGAAGAAAGGGGAAATTCAGTAGAAATTCAAGAGCAGAGAGAGAGACTGAAGCAACGATGCAATGATAACAGTGACTACACACTAGTGAAGCAATTTTTCAGCTATGTTAGGAATTGAGCAAGAAGACATCTGGACAGTGTAAGCAGGAGCTACATGATGAAAATACAAGATCAAATCATGTTGGATGTACAAAAACAAATTCATTCATGTGGAACCAATGTAAACATCTTAGTTGAGTAAATTTAATAAGTATTTTAAAATTATGTAAGAGATTTGTGGTTGGATCTGGAATATAGAGCAATGTGATTTACTTTATATAAGCACTTAGTGAATCAAAGTTCACAGCAGGTTTTTAACAGCAGAATAGATTCTTTTTCAGTCACAAATTTGCATTCTACAAATTCTATAATAATTTCTTTGTTATGTTTGTTTCAGTAATAGACAAATATCCATTAACGCACAAGATATACAGGAAGGAGATAAGAATAACATGAAATATGGCATTGTAACCTGTTCCTCATATCACAGCACCAGGGTCCCTGCTTGGATCTTGAGCTCAGGTTACTTGTGTGGAGTTTTCCAGGTTCTTCCCATGTCTGTGTGGGTTTCCTCCAGGTTCTCTGGTTTTCTCCCATTTCCCAAAAACATGCTGCTAGGTGGACTGGTTACTGGCCCTTAGGTGTGAATGAGTTTGTGAAGGTGTGTTTGTGACAATGGACTAGAGTCTCATCCAAGGTGTATTTATCTCACACCCAGGCTCCGGGTTCACCACAACCCTGACCATGATAAAGCAGTTTACAGAAGATGAACGAATGAGTGTATGCTATATTTATTGGGTTAATAGAAGGCTTAGTGTGGGACCTTGAACATGTGAGTAAAATATTATTTTGTAGATATGATCAGTTTAAGATGGAGTTACATGAAGAAGAAATGATCAGTTTAAGATGGAGTTACATGAAGAAGAAATGATCAGTTTAAGACAGAGTTACATGAAGGAGAAACAGGGACTGTAAAAAGATAAATAGCAGTAAAGCCATTGTAAGAACGAACCCGATGTAATTCAGGATTGTGATGATTTCACTGCTTCCTTCGTCTGTGTGGTGTGATTGTGAGCCATAGCAGTGACACAATCAACTCTCCGTCCTCAAATTAACGGCCAGCAAAAGATATTTATATGAATAATGAAATTCGAAACGGCATGTTGATCTACAGGTTGTGCCAGTATGAGGCTTGATTCAATGATTAGCAACAGAAAAGGACTAGTTTGATGATATTGGTCATGTTAGTTCATTTGCTGTTGGTACAACTAATGTACTATATATATATATATATCCACATGAGTTCATCATCCAAAGATTTCATTGTTCTATTTAACAAAGTTTGTACATGAAAAGAAAAAAAAATCTCCCTGAATGCTGTTCAGAATCCTTCCTGCACATACTGGAGCTACCTGTTTAGGTGTTTTCTTTGCAGTTGTTTTTGAAGCACTATCTTCCATGGAATTCTCTTTAGCATGGGCGTCTGTCTTCATAATTGATGTCCGTAATTGAAATAATAAGATCTTTATTAATAATGAGTATACAGGTGTATACCTCTAGTTACGTATCACCTTTTTTTTGCAACAAATCATACAGTCGGTAAAAAAATCACCTGGACACACCCACGTCTTACAGCTGTCCAACCAGTATAACAGCAATGGTAGCATCTGTGACCTGTGACCTTTTGAAAGACAATATACGTGACAGTCCTGTGGTGTGTCTGTGTTTGGAATAAAAAAGGCAAGGTTCATGGCTTTTATCAGTGAGAATGGAGTTATACAGTTTTACAGAAAGGGTGTGCCAGTTTTGTCAAAATGTAAACCCTCCTAAAGAGTCCTCATCTCTTTCGCATGCAAGAATTGTTTAAATGGATGCACTATTAAAATAAGGAGGTCTTACCTATGAGGAAGTCAACAGAGAAAGAGGGAACAAAAAGAAGTAGAAAAGAGGAAGCAGGAATCAGAGTTAACTAATGGATATAAGGGGGGAAAAAAGGAATCTAATATCATATCACCAACTTTCATATTTTTTGGCAAGCTAGCTTTATATAGGAGTCAGTGTTTGGTTTGGAGCATAACATGAATAATCTAGCTTGTGATGTAATCAGTAACAAGTAGAAAATAATTCATCTTTTTTTTTTTTTTGCCAAGTTACGTTAATCAGCCAGTTAGCTTGTCCTCCTAATATAAGCTAAATGAATGAATGAATTCATTCACTCACTTATGGGATATTTAGAACCACTAAACCTGTAGTAATCCAGTACTACAATTCTTGAGTAAACACCAGTAATTGATGAAAGCTCAGGGAGAGAAACTTGACAGTAAATACCAGTATACTGACCCAGAAATGTAATTTCTGGTTTATAAATTTAAGATTTCTGCCTGAAATTGAGAATGATTTTTATTTTAACCAGTGCAGATTGGACACCAGAAAAATGTGACTGATACACTATATGGCCAAAAGTATGTGGACATCTAACCATGACTCTGATATGTGGGTTTTCCCCAAACTGTTGCCACAAACTTAGAGCCACATGATTGTATAGAATGTCTTTCCATGCTGTGGCATGAAGATTTCCCTTCACTGGAACTAAGAGGCCTAAACCTGTTCCAGCATGACAATGCCCCTGAGCACAAAGTGAGCTCCATGAAGACGTGGTGTGTGAAGGTTGGAGTGGAAGAACTCGAGTGGCTGCACAGAGCCCTGACCTCAACCCCACTGAACACCTTTGGAATGAAGTGTAATGTGCACCGGGCCTCCTCGCCCAACATCAGTGCCTGAGATCACTAATGCTCTTGTGCCTGAATGGGCAAATCCCCACAGCCACGCTCCAACATCTAGTGGAAAGCCTTCGCAGAAAAGTGGAGGCTGTTATAGCATCAAAGAGGGAAAACTCCATATTGATGCCATGCCTTTAAAATGTTCAACAAGATCAGGTGTCCACATACTTTTGACCATATAGTGTATATTAGAGCGCATGAGTTAATATGCATTACTAATAACAGTTTGCTTTTATCTGTATTGATCAGCAATAAAATGCCTCAAACAAACACTCCCTTTGCTGATCACTACAGATAGAAGCAACATGTTAGTACTAGTGTCAATAACAAAGAAAATAAAATGTAAGGGACCTAAATTTAATATAATTTAATATGAAAGAACCTGATAAGCCACAAGATCAACTCTGAAGACAAGAAACAATTGACTGATCTGGAGCACACAGAGACTGAATTAATAATTTATCATCCTTACAGACTTCAATTCAAAAATATCTTGGTCTGATATAAAATACATTTAAAAAATCTTTTCTTGAGCAGAAACACTGTGCGAATGCAATGAGAAAAACTCTGAACTGAGATTTGTCTTTTGGAATTTTTATTGTAAGATATACAGTACGTATCCCAAAGTGTCTTTCTTACCAAAAAATGAAAAGGACCAGGCGAATATGGCTGTAAAGCAGCAGAGAGACAAGTGCAACAGATGTGTACCCTGAAACAGAGTCTGTACAACACCCCAGTTAAATAACTATTTACCAGAACGAGATCTGGGAATTATAGGGTTCTATATGACAATTATGTGATTTTAAGATATTTAGCCATGTTTTGATCTTCAAAAAGCCAAAGCAGATACAAATACAACTATATAATATATACACAGATCAGCCATAACATTAAAACCACCTGCCTAATATTGTGAAGGTCTCCTTGTGCCACCAAAACAGCTCTGACCCATCGAGGCATGGACTCCACAAGACCTCTGAAGGTGTGTGTGGTATCTGGCACCAAGATGTTAGCAGCAGATCCTTTAAGTCCTGTAAGTTGTGAGGTGGAGCCTCCATGGATCAGACTTGTTTGTCCAGCACGTCCCACAGATGCTCGACTGGATTGAGATCTGGGGAATTTGGAGGCCAAGTCAACACCTTGAACTCTTTGTCATGTTCCTCAAACTGTTCCTGAACAATGTTTGCAGTGTGTCAGGGAGCATCATCCTGCTGAAAGAGGCCACTGCCATTAGGAAATACCATTGCCATGAAGGAGTGTAACTTGGTCTGCAGGAATGTTTAGGTAGGTGGTACGTGTCAAAGTAGCATCCACATGAATGTCAGGACCCAAGATTTCCCAGCAGAACATTGCCCAGACCATCACACTGCCTCCGCCAGCTTTCCTTCTTCCCATAGTGCATCCTAATGCCATCTCTTCCCCAGGTAAGTGACACACACACGCACCCGGCCGTCCACATGATGTAAAAGAAAACGTGATTCATCAGACCAGGCCACCTTCTTCCATTGCTCCATGGTCCAGTTCTGATGCTCATGAGCCCATTGTAGGAGTATTGTAGCAAGCTGCACTGCACTGTGTGTTCTGACTCCTTTCTTTCAGAGCCAGCTTTAACTTTTTGAGCAATTTGTGCTACAGTAGCTCTTCTGTGGAATCGGACCAGACGAGCCTTCGCTCCTCATTTGTAACAGTGAGTCTTGGGAGCCCATGACCCTGTCGCTGGTTCACCAGTTGTCCTTCCTTGGATCACTTTTGGTAGGTACTAAACACTGCATACCGGGAACACATCCACAACACCTGCCACTTAAGAGATGCTCTGAGCCAGTCGTCTAGCCATCACAAATGCCCTTGTTAAAGTCGCTCAGCTCCTTACACTTGCCCATTTTTCCTGCTTCCAACACATCAACTTTGAGACCTGACTGTTCACTTGCTGCCTAATAGATCCCACCCCCTGACAGATGCCACTGTAACGAGATAATCAATGTTATTCACTTCACCTGTCAGTGGTTTTAATGTTATGGCTGATCGGTGTAGTATATAATATACAACTATATCATATATATAATAATATATAGTTTACAACTATCTATTTTTAGACTTAAATATTTTAATGTAATGCCTCTTAGTGACATATTCATAACATTATCTCAGTTGTATAATTCCAAGATCTCAGGTGTGTTTCACTATCTAGTATCAGATGAGAACTGCATTCCAAAGCTGCTGATTATGGGAAGTGTATTTGTAAACTTTTTATAGTCAAATCAAGCTTAGAAAAGGCACATACACCTGTAAAAATTATAGAAAATAGAATAGAAAAAAGAAATTCTGTCTGATTTATTTTTGAAGGGAAAATTTTGCTCCATATTGCTATTGTCATTTTAAGGATGTTTCTGTTCCTGCTAGAAATATGCCAAAACAGCCGTTTTCATAGGCTCTGTAAGATCTTATCCTTCAGAAAGGAAATTCAACTGGTGAAATCAGGTCTTTTGGGAATAAGGCTTGATGGTCTACTTAGTATCAGCATCAAGTCGCCATATTGATAGTAGCCTCTTAGAGGAATCTTTGGACATTGGACATTGATTCAATGGTCCCTCTATAGTGTAATTAATAGACACTCTATAAAGGGCTAACAGCAGCGTTTTTTCTCCTTTGTTTGCTCACTGTCTTGGATACTCTGCAATTGTTGTGCTTGTAGAACCGAGCTCTTTATTCCATCCCAGCCTTCTCTCAGCCTCACCTCTCCACTCTGCAGCCCCTGGTAGATTCGCCGTGCCACTACCTCAAAGCACATTTGGATATTCTGGCCTGTTTTGGCCGAGGCTTCCACATATGTTGTTCCGAGTTGAGCAGCCAGCTTCTCTGCCTCATCTTTGGAGACAGCGCGCTCTCCAGCCAACTCACGGTCGCTCTTATGGCCCACCAGCACGAAGATCATGGCATGAGGCATGACATGCTCGCACACTTCTGCGTACCAGTCCCTCACATGCTCAAACGAGGCACGGTTCCCCACATCGAACACCAACAGGCCTCCAACGGAGTTCCGGTAGTAGGAGCGTGTCACTGACCTGTAACAGGAATAGTGGTAATGTAATAGCAGAAATATTAGTATTTTGAGTGCATAATGGCTTTAAAACCTCTTGGAATATTTGCTAACTCTTGGAATTTTTGCTTGTGTTTCTTCAGAAATACCATTGGTTTGTAACTTTTTTCTTTTTCCTCATAATTACAGTAAGATAGAAATTAATTACAGCCTGAACTGTGCCACTAAACAACTGTACAGTTGCAAAAATGCATTTGTTAACCTTTGGTAATTTCTGGATTTCTGCATAAATACACTATGTGGTCAAAAGTATGTGAACACTTGACCAATTACACCCATATGTGCTCTCTGAACATCCCATTATAGGTCTAGTCCCACTTTGCTTTTATAATAACCCCACTTTTCTGGGAAGGCTTTCCACTATGGAGCGTGGCTGTGGGGATTTGTGATCATTCAGCCACAAGAGCATTAGTGAGATCAGGCGCTGGGATTTCGAGGAGGTCTGGGGTTCAGTCGGTGTTCCAGTTCATCCCAAAGGTGTTCAGTGGGATTGAGGTCAGGGCTCTGTGCAGGACACTCGAGTTCTTCCACTCCAACCTTCACACACCATGTCTTCATGGAGCTCGCTTTGTGCACAGGGGCATTGTCATGCTGGAACAGGTTTGGGCCCCTTAGTTCCAGAGAAGGGAAACTGTAATGCTATAACATACAAAGATATTCTAGACAATTCTGCGTTTCAAACTTTGTGTCAACAGTTTGGGGAAGACTCACAAATGGGGGTCATGGACAGGTGTCTACATACCTTTGGCCACATAGTGTATCTCCTAAAATGTGACCTAACTCATAATAAATAAATGGCTTATTTAATAAGAAATGTACATCATCGGGCTTCACAAGCAACTGCATTTTTTCAACATTTTTGGGTGCCTGATGCTGCAGATACAGGTCAAGAGCTTCAGTTAATGTTCACGTCAAACACCAGAATGTGGAAAAATGGGATCTCAGTGATTTTGAGCATGGCATGGTTCTTTGTTGCCACCATTCTGTGTAAATTACCATCAGCCAGATCTATCTATCATACAGCAGCTACCAATGAAGGAGGGTGAAGGATTACAAGTGCTTCCTCTGTGACACAAGAAGCAAGCCAACCACATCTTTCCGAACTGCTGTGTCATGTTCATGCTGCATCACAGGGCAGTGTAACACACTCAGAGGAAATTGCTATCTGCCCTCTTCCACACACAAGCTTACAGATGCTGACAACTGGCTAGTGTCACTGTGATTGACAGGGGAAATAGTATGGCTAATGTTGCTCACTTGGCCACTGGTCACGGATGGCTGTGGCATATTAACTAAAGCTTTTGATCTGTATCTGCATGATTTATGTATTGTGCTGCTGCTGCATGATGTTAGGTGTTCCTAATAAAGTGAATAGTAAACGTATTTTGCATGTTGTGTTTTTCAACGACAGCTCTTTGTCAGGACATTCACGTGCCGTGTGGTTTAAACTTTGACACCAAATTAAATCAACAGCTTCACTGTAAAAAGGAATTGTAACAAAAAGCACAGTAGGCAGATTAGAAAGGTGAGATTAATGTGCTTCCTTGAAGAAAAAAAGAAAAGGAAAAGGAACTGGAACAGGAGTTGTGTGAGAGCCAAAAGAAAAACATCTGCATCATTTGCATTTGTGCTCTCTCACAAACATATGAAATGGCCACATGCAAATGTGGTCAGTTGTGATCAGTTATTGTACTACAAATTGTGTATTTGGTCTTTAAAAATGTTTTTTTATCTCCACTAATCTAAGAAACTGCTTTGCTACCGCCATTAAAACCTTAAAACAATAAGATTAACATTCCAAGTATGGGCCAAGACTGCACAAGGAGTACCTTAAGAAAAGGAAATAATTCACACAGAGCAAACAGGACAGCGAGAATCACCAGAGTATCTAGAACAGTTAACAATAAATACATTAATAGTCAGTGTGTTGTACCTGAACCTCTCCTGTCCAGCGGTGTCCCAGAACTGGAGTTTGACCATCATACCAGGCTCCACCTCCAGGAAATGCACATAGAAGTCCACTCCGACCGTCTCGTTAATACACTCCAAGAACTTGTCCTCTGTGTAGCGCTTCAGCATGGATGACTTGCCCACCGTAGAGTCACCCAGCATGATGATGCGGAACTGATACTGCCACAGTGTCAGGTCCATGACTTCTGTAGGCCTAACAAGAACTTATCACAGCAGACCTCCACAGCCAAGACTCACAAAGTCACCAGTCTCAGTACTACGTTGCAGGATAGTCTTTCTGCTGGAGGTCCAATGTAAGCTTTCACTTTACACATCCTCAGTCAGAAGAATAAAGTGCATAGCTGTCGTGTATAATGTCCCTTAGAGTCAGGTTTGAGTAATAATCTCGTGCAGAGCAGCTGAGCTGGTGAAGGGGAGGAACCTCCCTGTTCTGATGTGCTTTATCATTGTTGCTTGCTCGTACTTGTTAGAGGGAGTGGTTTGGGAGAGAAGCAGAATTTCTTTAGAGTGCCAGAGGGAAAGACCAAGCAATTTCATATCAGGACAAGCCCAGTATTTCCTGTTGAGTCCAGCTCATTACATTACTCATACCGTGTAGGCATGGAGAGAAATTATCTTGATTTAGAAAAGTACTCAGCAGTAATAAAACGTTTACTCCTTTACTCCTCCCTTTAATTTGTGCTCAAATGAAGCATTCCAAACAGGAGTTGGACTTCAAGTGCATTCCCTCCCTCAGGAGACAAACAGGAGGAACCGGCGACAAAATGAATTGTGTTGCACTTTGTACATTGTTATTCTCATATTCTTCTGTAGTACATAAGGGGTCGGAAAAGGACATGTACTGGGTCTTGCCAGTGTAAATAATTTACATCAACTGCTCATAAGCAGCAGTGAAGCAGCAAAACATTAACCGTGAACCAAATAGGGAAGTTGGGATTTCAGTAAACTCAGGGCACTGACAGTTTTATGGAAGAAAGCTCAGACAGATTTACAACAACTATTCATGCTTTTTCAAAAGGTTCTCCATTTGTTATTTCCTATCCTGCAAAAACTTTAGCAGCTCTTGACAACCCCCTACTCCAAATCTTAAAGTAGATCTACCTTATATAGAATAAAATGTATTATTTGTTTAGAATTCATATTAGTATTCATATTCATATCTCAAAATACTTATAATAGTTCACTTCATCAGTTCATCTTAAATATGACATGTAATTGAGAGGCTGGTTTTGTTCAGTTTCCAAAAAAAGGCAACAAAAGCTATGATCCAGAAACCTGCCACAGCTCTAACATTAAACAGTATAAACACTATACAGAGGCACAAATAAGGCTGGATCAACAAACACAGAGAACAGTGAGTGGGTTTCGGAGGACAACAGTGACCGTACAGAAGACAGAGCTTTTAAAGTAAACACTGGACATCATCTCCTGTTCGCTCTTAGAAAATAAAAGTTATATCTACAACCATAAATAGTTCTAGAGCAAGAGGGGCTTCCTATCAAAGAGGTTTTCTTTATGAAGCTAAAATGTACCTGTCAAAAAAAAAAAAAACTCTTGTGGAATCTTCTTTTCTAGGAGTGTAACACAAAGCTGGGTGATATGATAAGGTGGACACATTGCAAATAAATAAGTAAGTAAATAAATAAATAAAAAGTTCAGTCTTTTGTACCTACTTATGGCATCATGCGCTAGATGCTTCTGCAGCTTTAAGTCCAGGAAACTCATTAAAGTTTCCTGGGCTTAAACTACAGATGGAGCCATGCCAAAGAGCTGATATCAGGTAATATTATAGTCATCTTTTTTGGTAGGTCTATTACTATTAGAGTTAATAATATAATTACTCAAATTCATTTTAGTAGACTACTATTCTACTTGAGTGGCATGCTGGTGCAGCAGGTGCCATATCCACTTCACAGCTTTAGAGTCTGCAGAATGAATTCTCCTGCTTTGTGCCCAGTGTTCCTGGGATCCAGATCCATCATGACCCCACTGGAGCCTAAATATGAATGAATGCATGAATGAATGAAAGTCTAGTTATTAGGCTGAATTGTTTATTTTAATCCAAAATTATTAATTTATTTAAATATTTATGATTTGTTTTTTATTTTAGGGTGCTCTATATGCTCTCTTCAATGCTAAATTAAGACAGCAAATCTTTTGCTACATGATCAGACTTCATTTAGGGGATATTTCTATAACAGCCACAAGATGGAGGCACATCTCTACTCTCACTAACACCATCTGTTATGTGGATGATTTGAAATCTGTGTCATTCTTAGGACATAAGAGATAGAGATAGTACCTTTTATGTATAAGTACTACTAATAACCTCTGAATTTTGACCTGTGGTGGACATTGTACTTAGAAATTATACTTAAATGTAAGCAAAATTGTACTCAAATGAAAGTAAAAAAAAAGCTGCTGCAATTTAAATGTACTCAAGTATGAATAAGGAAAAAAGTAAATGTTTTTAACTGATGAAATTATGTTAATGCCAAGCTTTCCTGCTTTTGGTGAAAATTAACTTATTACTTAACTAAAACTGTTCGATGATTTTTCATTTTAAAGCAGCAACACTGTTTTGCTTGAAAACTTCATTCACATCTCTTTAAGTTCATCATACATTCTCTGCAATATCTAGCTAGAATCTGACTTGCAACCAGTTACGTTAGCTACTGGAATATAACTTGACATTAACAAAGAATACAGGTTAACTTAGTCCAACACAGCTAGTTAGTGTTAGCAAATTAGCATCACATCAGCATCACATCAGCATGCTTTGTCAAATCTGAGTTCCTGCCTTCTATAGGGAGGTAAAGAAGACACCTAATTTTATACGGGTCTTTGCTTACTTCAGCATATTCAAAAAACTTTACTGAGACAGGGCCAAGGTGCTCATCTTCAACTTCCACACTGAGGTCTGGTGGATTATTCATCTTCAAACACACATGAATAGCTACAGCGTTAATTATGTTGTGTAGCATCATTTTTTTTTTTGTCCATTTATGAACCTGATTGGATGCTAAATTAAGTTCATTCAGTTGATGTATAGAATACAATCACTGACTGGATGAGAAAAGAAGAGAACTTTAATTTTTACTCCTCTCTTCTTTTCTAAAGTTTTTTTCTTGGAAATTGGTAATTAAGTAAGATTCAATAACTCTTAAGTATAAATATGGCCAAAATAATACTTTAGTAGAGTAATAATTCAAAGTACAATTACTCAAGTAGGTTCCACTCCTGCTGATGAACACATCCATGTTCAATCCTTTAAATGAGTCATAGATAAGACTGATAATGTTTTCTATAAAAGTACTATAACTTTATTTTTTTTCAGCAATAAAACAACTGTTTTGTACCTCATCATACTTGTGTACCATAAGCACATATATTATGCACTTCCTGTATATTAATATTAGTCTCTATAAAAAAATCACTCATATAAATACACAAAAAAGATCAGTGATGCATCATAGAATCCAAATCCTTAACTTCATAAAAAAAACAGTCATTAGTCAGTAACAAATACAGTGGTATTGCACCCATAATACATAAATCTAGTTCACCGTTATAATTTATCATTTGTCATTTTAAAGATGCTTTGGATATACAATGCTGCTTTTTCAGGCTGAATTAATCAAGGATATACATATATTATAGGTGTAAAACTGACCCAAAAACATCTGTAACAGGAAAAAAACTGCAGTTACAGTGCATGGCACTGACTGTATTCCTCTGCATCTATGTCTCTTATATCCTCATAGTCATTAATAAACTATAAGGCATTATACAGAGGTGCTTGTGGTGAGAATGAAGTAGAAGTGAATCCATAGGTCACTGTGGACCTCCATCTAACAAAGTCATATAAAAAATGAAGACTTATTTTGTCCATTTCTAAATAATAACAATAATAATAAATACAGTATATACTTGTGCATGGTCCAACTGGCTATATCTGTTTCTCACAGGAGCCAACAGTGGATTCTTTACAGCTCACAGTAGCCTGGAAACTTTTAATATTTACAATTGAAAGCTGCAAACATGACCTTCGCCGATAAGATTTAAAGCCGAGTGTTCAGCGGTCACAGGGGCTCGTGATACGTATGCTGCACTACCGAATCTACAGGCTGGGGTTGTGTGTAGTTCGCTGTGCCGTTGATAACAGGAGTGCAGTATCCATTAGAAAGGCGTCGGTGAGCAGGGCAGTCGTATTGTAAGGCACTGGGAGCTGTGCGAAGGTGAGAGAGGTTCTGCAGAGTCTTTAGCTGTGTGGTGATTGAGGGATCGAGGACTGGCTCGTTGAATGGTGTGGCGTATTCTGGCTCGAGCCGCAGGGGCTCGGCGTATTCAGGAAGCTGATTCGGTGTGTCATAATGGTTAATGGAAAAGGGAACAGTGTAGCCCTCATCCAGAGGTGGTCGGAAGGTGAGACCCACTTTCTGTCCACCTGCGAGAACATCAGGCTCAGCATAGTCTGGAAGAAAAAACTGAATGTATTCAAGAAAAGTACGTGGTCTTACAGAGAAATGTGCAGTTCTTAAATTACTGGGGTTCAAGATCACAAAAACCATCTGAATATTGTTTTTAATTAGTAGACTTAATAAATTAGTGTCAAATATACTGTATATTCCGATAGAATCAATGCGTATGTATGCAAAAGTGTACACATAATTATTTGGGTTTATTAGAAAGACCATTAACCCAAGGCAGCTGGACTCGTGTTATAATCCGGAAGCAGTTTCATCAGTCACAGGAAAGCCTTTATTAGCTCGACCTTTATTGATGGATGAGTTACTTATTACTACTAGATCTGGATGACAGTGAATGTTCATAGATATGCCCTGTGTTAGCAGTTTATTAAGTACACATACATTACAAGTCAAAGGTTTGGACACAATAGATACTACAGTATCACTGCTGATGAAGTGTTGCGTATGTTAGGATAAAAAAATTAGCCTGATAGGAAATAAAATCTAGAGTGTGTTCAATCCCTGACACGACTGTCAGTGATAGGCTTCATGAATCTACAGTCTGGAAAAAAAGGCTGGAAAAAAATCAGCTCCAGCTTTCTTCATACTGTTCTGTGTATTTTCCATACGATCACTGGTGCTGCTGTTGCATGTGGTTCCACAAAAGTCCAAAATAATCTGCCTTAAAGCGTTTGTTAACAGAAAATAATCTGATGTGGAGGCCAAGACTGTATATGGATGTTTTTTCATCTTTGATAGACAGGGGGTTATATCTCTGCTAGCCCCTTTCCCTATGCATGTCTTACTGTCTAATATTCACTACACTGGAGGAATCCCAATTGGGTGAATCTGCTTTAATTTGAGTGAGTGTAAAGGGAGTCTGATTGTCTTGACCTTCTGTCCTATTTGTGACTGAAGGCCTCACTGTAGAGTCTGTTAGCCTGAGGGAGTGAAAGGGGTGGTGGTGGTGGTGGACATGAGCGCTGCTCTAGCATAAGTGCCCCTCATTTAGGCACCAATTACAGAGACCCTTTCACAGTGGCTCAGCTGACTAAAGAAAGGCGCATTTATGCTGCTGGTGAGCGACTGAAAGGGAGGGTAAGAGAGACAGAAAGAGAGAAAGAGTGAAAGAGCAAAAGAGAAGAATGCTCTCAGGCCTTCTCTTGAGTTTCTCTGGCTGTTTAGCTGAACCATGGAGCAGGCAGGAAGGGAACAGAAGGGTCATGCTCACTCTCTGACCTGCTGCTGCTGCAGCCACCCTGAACTTTCTCTTTCATCATACTGAATGATTACTGTCTGTGTCCTGTGGAAGAACTTTTGTGCCCCACAGCTTCAGCTCAACAAATATTGTCTAGCTTTTTATTGACTCAAGTTATCTGTGTATGTATTACTACATGAATACTTTAGTGGATCTTTTCCCTGGAGTATAGATGTTAATACATCACATCAACAGACTTTTATTACATATCAAATGTCCTTAGTACTAGATTTAAACATTTTTGAGGTTCTATCTTCACACGAATGTCTGTAATTATTAATATATGAGAATAATACATGCCTCAGACAAGTGTTTAATATGCTAACAAGTTAAATCACTAACAAACATGATTTTTTTGTCGAATGACTGTTCATAGACTGATCTTAAACATTCAGAGAAGCTTCTCATTTGAGGCAAAAGTGATCTTAAGCTAATTTGAAAACACTAGTGCATCTCACCATTGAGAGGAGGGTTAGGCAGGCTGTCATGGATGCTCCTAGCCAGAGGGTAGGACACAAGCTCTGATTCTGTATACGCCAGTTTTTTCCCATGGACACCCTGACAGTCTGATAATCACAACAGACAAAAGCATTTAACTAGAAAGTACAGCCACAGGAAAGGAAGCCTGGCACCTTGAGCATAAAATATCAAACACTATATCCAGGGCCTACCTGTGTCAAGGCACTTCTTCATGCGCACACCCTTTTTCCTGAAACAAGAGTTTTAATGGAAAAACTGGTGTTAAGTAACTGAAAAGTGATTGTTACAAATGACAGTACTATTGTGAGAGGAACACATATTTTGAAACGTACCTTCTCCTCCATAACAGTCCTGCCAACAGACACCACACACACAGAGCCGCACCCAGAACCACACCCACCACCAATATCACTGGATGGTTGGAGCCTATAAGGAAATTGAATAAAAGGCTGGTTTGTGACCATTTTCAACTTTACAGATCTTCATAATAATGTAATAATAATACGTCATAATAAGAAGAATGAAGAACATAACACCAGGAGCTCTGCTCGCCTTTCTTTATGTTTCCACAACTATACGAATCTTCAAACCACAAAATTAACAAACAACTCCGCTTATTGATTCTGTCACAAGGGTTAGATACACTAAGGAGACATTAGATGTTGGAAAAAATAGGTTTAACACTAGTGATCTGAATGCAGTGACCATCATACACAACCACACCATTTATATCAGCTGTTCAACAAATCTTAATCTTCATAAAGTCCTCATTCATAACTTCATACATTTTACTATTTTTTGAGTGAGCAATGATTTATAAAATGTTCCTTTTTGACAAATATAAGCAAATGTTCCACTGATTTGCTCACCTTTCTAGATGTACAATTGTGGAGCAGCACTTTCTCTGTGCCATTTAACACCATACAGTTATTATTGCACCTAGTGGTCAGAAATGGAAACTACAACAGGTGCTAAAAGAGCCGCACCGGGGCAGGAATCATGCTGCTTGAGTGGCGGATACTTTCATGGGCAAGATGGGCACAGGGCGCTTATACAAATATGTATGACCTCAATGCACAGTCACTCTTCTATCGCTCATCTGCACATTAGTTATGTCATGTGACTGTATCGGGCATTTAACTTCGTCAGAACGGACGCCCTGTACTGCCTTCCTCAGTGTCAGGTGGATTTAACACTGCTTTATTCCCAGGAACTGATGCTAAGTGCAGATTTCCATTCTTCTTTCTTGTAACGACATACTTTTCCTATTATTTTCACTGTAGTTAGTCAATAATTCATAGCAGGGAGTTTAAGGAATTAGGATATATTGTATATATGTACTTACTTGCTAATTGCCTTTTATGCCTATTAGTGAAATATAAATACATTGTGTCAATGTAGTAGAAATGACAAAACCACTTCCAATCAGTAAGTGTTTAAACTTACTTTGGCTTGAGCTTATGACCACAGGACTCTCGGTGGAGAACTCATTCAGCAGCACGGTTTCTGTGGAAACAGGCTTCACCGCGCTGGATCCTGAGGAGAGGATTGACTGAACTAATAAGTATGGCATTCAGGAACCTAAGCAGACTCAATGGAATGCTGTACACCATGTAATTATCAGCTCTGAAAGAAATCTGCTCTGAAATTCCTAGGCCTTATTACCTTTGTGCTGTATCTAGAATTTTGTTTTCCTTGGAACTCATATAAAAGAAGCTCAGAGAAGTAATTTATATGCAGCCTCATAAAGATGAAACACAGAGCAAAGGCTAAGTGTGAGTAGAGAGATGGAACCTCACCACCAGCGTTGGATCGGGGACGAAACCCAGATAATGGACAGCCAAGCACTTGCACCTGTACAGAGACTCTGCCGTGCCAGCGCTGGGGCCAGATCTGGAGGTAACGGGCTGTTATTGCGGGAAACAGGCTGTTGAGAGCCATCGTGTGGCCATCAGAAGAGGCTTCAAACACCTGCACACAAAGAAGAAAGAAGAAAAAGTAGAAATTCAGTAATACATTTCGATTAAAAAATGAACGTACAACTGGTATAGTGTGTTATTTCGTGGTACGGAATGTAAAATTAGTATTTTATATGGGGGTACCTTTTTCTCTTTGCTGTTTGCGTCCTTGTAAATTTTCCATGTTTTGCGGTCTTTGCTAAACTTGACTGTGTAAGTCTCGATGAAAGAGTTTGACAGTCCCTCTGTTATTATTCCTAGAAAAATCATTTATACCATCAACCCAGTGCCCAAACAGACAGGTATTACTGGTTCATCTTAACATTCTGCAGTTCAGCCTATTGTATGTCCACAAGTCAAAGAGAGGCCTACTGACAAAAGAGACAACTCAATGACATGCACTCAAAGGGGATTCAAAGGAAGATGGATATATGAGAATACGTTCTTCTGGTCTTCTGACCTGTTATGCTGCTCCGATTAAAGAGCTCCAGCTCCATCCATGGCTGATGATCCTCAATGCTGGTGTGCCACTTCACAAACTGGCCTCTCGAGTCCACGTTTTCTGTAATCCAGTTCAGTCTGTCCACATCCTCTGACATGGAAGACGCATTGTAGATCATAACCGCTAACAGGCTGTCACATGCTGTTACATGGAACATGGGAGGGAAATGAACTTGACAAACAAGCGAGTGTGTCACTTCTCACATTATGAGTCAAAGGGTACACCATGTTTATATACTGAAAATGTATAATTGTCTCATGGCTAATGATGATACATACTGTGTAAGTACCAGGCAGTAGCTGTAACTATATATTAGTTACTCTATAATTATGTATATAGCGTTAATGCCATTGGTCATACTCCTACTGGCATAGAATTACATTTTTCCACACAAACCTGTGGTCACTAAACCACTGGTGTTTATTAAAGGTGTTGCTATTCACATATTTCTAATAACTGCAAGCAGCACTGGATTTACCTCTGCTGAAGACTAGCTTCTTATCTGACAATGACCCTCTGTGGGGAAAGAAGAGATTTTTGGGTGAAGAGAGGGATTTGCATATTGCTCAAATTGTACACTCAAACAGCTGAGCAACTATTACATTAGCTACCACAGAGCTGAAATGATAATAAGTATGGAGGGAAATTTGCTTGCATAGTGGGTACTTTTAACAGGTCTCCTGCAGGGAACAGTGTCTGTGTGCTTAGATGACAGAGTAGCACACTCACGTTCTGGACAGAACTCCATTAGCAAAACTTGATTCATACAGTGTGATGCCTCTCTGCTGGGTCACATTAATTCTGCCTCCCAGGCTGTCGGATATGACCCCTGCATGGACTGCAGCTTTGCACAGCACAGAGGTCTACAAAACACACAATACAGGAACTACATTACACATAGGCCCATGATCATGATGAAAGCACCAAGTTTGCAGCATTATATGTGCTTTTGCTGGCATTTTTCATCTGGTACCCAAAATGGTATTTTGATGCTAAGCTCAGTAAAGGCTATTCTTCCTGTGGCAGCTGAAAAAAAAATTTAATCTCCCCTAGGCGGTACTGGTCCAATTCTACACACCTAGTCCATCCTGACCTCTGTCATATTGTCTGCTTTGGTGCTGCTTCTGTTCAGGTCAAGGCAAACTGCAGCACAAAATTCTTCTTCCCACAGGCAGTAGCTCTCATTAACAGCTCTGACCAGGACTTCACTCTCACACCTGTGTATTTTCACTTTCACCAAAATTTGGAAGTTTTTTAAAAATGTGCACATGCAATTCCATGACACATCACACACACATAGTTGTGTATACCCCATAGATTTAGTTCATTCAGGGCATTTGTACACTCACTGTCCACTTTATTAGGAGCACCTGTGCACCTGCTCATTCATGCAATTATCAAATCAGCCAATCAAGTGGTAGGAGCACAATGCATATAATCGAGCAGCTACAGGTCAAGTGCTTTAGTTAATGTTCACATCAGATATCAAGAAGGGGGAAAATATGTGATCAGCAAATTCTGATCTCCTGGGATTTTTATACACAACAGTTTCT
Organism: Pangasianodon hypophthalmus; assembly: GCF_027358585.1. Classification (NCBI taxonomy): domain Eukaryota; kingdom Metazoa; phylum Chordata; class Actinopteri; order Siluriformes; family Pangasiidae; genus Pangasianodon; species Pangasianodon hypophthalmus. Next base: position 1,030,208 of record NC_069710.1, read on the forward strand.
AGAGCACAGAATGGTACAAAAACATAAAAACATCCAGTAAGCTGCAGTTCTGCAGGTGGAAACATCTTGTTGGTGAGAGTTCAGAGGAGAATGACCAGACTGGTTCGAGCTGCCAGGAAGCCTACAGTAACTCAGATAACCGTGAGGTGGATGGGAATCGGATTTCTGTCAGTCACAAACAGGAATCTGAGGCTACAGCAGGCACAGGATCACCAAAATTAGACAGGTGAAGATTGGAAAAAACATTGCCTGGTCTCTTAACTCACAGGATGCTTTTTGTTTTTTACATCCATCTGCCTCTGCCTTGTGAAAGCTCCCATTCCCCCTACAAAACTAAGCATGCTCTGATGGCCCAGTGCACTGACATTTTGATAATAACATGCAATTAGTTTTCACTGAGATAGTAGTAAAATAACCAGCTGTCTGACATAACAACAAATGTGTTTTCATTCTACTCTAACTCCTTGGCTCTGTACGTCTGCTATTTAATTAATTTTGTTATACATGTTATTGATTCTGTCTGTGATTTGTTCTCAATTTCTCTTTATTTTACGGATAAAATAAGTCAGCTGTATTTGTTTGGCTTGGTGACATAGCATATTTATGTTGAATGGGCCGACAAACAGGAACTAGGACGGGATTTATTCTGCATTTGAAGTAAAAAAAAATACCATTTTGGCATTGTGTTTGTGCTTATAGGAGACCTCAGCAGGCGGTAACACAAGCGCCAAATTTTGGACTAAAGTGGGTTTGAAAATACAACCGCTCCTGTGGATTTCAAAGTTCCCACTCCCTGTTGGGCTTCAGCATTCACAACAGCACAAGTATTGTCATTTCTCATCATAGAAATAATAACTGAATACAAATACATGGAAAATAGAAAAAAATGGGAAAAATAGCTTATATACCAACAAATTATAATAACACACCAACATTATACCAGAAGTTTCTACTTTTGCCTGCCCAAAAATTACAGCCCACAGCCTAGTTAGCTGTCATTCACATTATAAAATGAAGACATCATTCATTTATTGTAGTGCTTAAGCACTGTCTTCACACAGTAACTTTGTCAGAATGAATTCCCTGTACTGCCTTCCTCGTTGTCAGGTGGATTTAATTTGTGTCCGGTGTTAATAATGCTTTTCCCATGCAGGTGATAAGACCTGAGAAATAGACGGCTTACATCTCTGTAGCCTTGCCCATGCTGACCCCAGATTTCCCCTGCCACATCCTTGCAGCCCCCAGGACAAAACACACTGGAAAACAGGTGAGATATAGGTCACGTATGATCAGTACAACAATGTCTACAATGATTGCACAGGTTTTCTACTTTCACTGTAAGAAAGATACACAAGAAAAATGACAGTAAATTGTACCAAGGAACAGAATTTCAAAAGGATCAGTTTATGTTGTTTGTAGACAGAATGTGAAGGCCAAGGACATATATGATGGATCTGCTGTTAGGTATGTTTCATGTTTTATTTTGCTTTTCTTTTAAAACCATGCATAAGGGACGGAGACAGAAAAAAAAGAAAGAAAGAAAAGAAAAGAAAAGCAGGAGAAAACTTTAAATAAATAATAAAAAAACACTGGAGAGAAAAGAAAAGAATTATGCACGTTGGAGAATTAAAAATAAGACAATTAAAAATAAAAAAAAGACAATTAAAAATTGTGGCTGAGATGAGTAAGTGTGGAACGGCCTCCTACCTGATCTGCTGGGAGGTGAAGTGGCTTCCTCTGTGAAGACATGATATGAGGTCTGGGAAAAAGGAAACAAGAGCTGTATCAATTACAGAGCCACAGAATAAATCCGCTCAAATGTACACAAAATATCCCACATGCTTGCTCATTTATACAAAGTGCATACTGCCTACACATCCCTCCATTTGTGATGATGATTGTGTATGCTTGTATAGTGATTAGGGGGTAAGCATGTGATCTCTGTATACAGACGTAAAGCCATTTACGTGGGTGTGAGCATGAGCCCAGTGTCTGAAAACAGTGTGACGCAGTTAATCGGAGCGGTCTGGGTTACGGCCTTGGCTCCAGATGCGATTTGAACAAACAAACAAATAACAGGAAGTCATGTGTTCATGTCACAGACTGCTCTAAACATTCTTCTGTGTGTAAACACTATTGGTTCTTTCCTTGGACAACTGACCATTTTTGACTGAGATGTGAGTTTGGTGTTTAGCTGAATGCTGTTCGGTAACATAACAGGACTCTGGACAGCACTTCCAATGTTGCTATACACTAGGACTGCATGATAGTGACTAAAATAATAACTAGGACTATGCAGCTCAGTGTTGAAATTACAATTATCTTTAACCATTTTAAGTATGAAATAGTTTCTACATTTACTCAGTAGAATGAGTAAGTACAAATATAATACTCAGTTAAAATATAAGCTTTGCCCTTAGTTACATTAATTGAGTGCATCATATAAATACTGATTGTAATAAAATAGAGTCAAAATAAGATAAATAAGCCACCACAGAATGCAAACAAGTACATAAATATATGAATGGGGAGCTCATGATTTAATGCACCAGCGTAAATAAAAGGCATATCTATTGAAGTCAGTTATAGGTGTGTAAGGATGCATCGTGTCATGATGCATCGCGATGCAAAAATGTGACAACATGCATTGCGGATTCATATTGTGGAAATCAGCATTCTATTAATTATGCATCTAATGCAATTGCACTGTTTGGACACCAGAGGTCCCAATCTGTGCAATCCATAGAATTAAAATATACAGAAAGCACACGATCGCATTTTTTCCTGGACAGCCTGTGGCATTACCGGGAATCATCTGCACTTGTGAAATGACAGATAGTTCTGGATCACAATGACTGACACACATTATAGCTTATATGCTTACACAATGCTGTAACCATTATAAAGAGCTCTTCAATAGCTTTCAAATGACCGCTGCAATCTACAGTGCCGAGAAAGAGGCGGTAGAAGACGGACATTTTAGCCGACTTTGGAGCTCTATTTTCATTAAAATGAAGCCTCAGGCGTTGCTATGTTTATACATTTTAGATGTAGAAATAAAGTCTTTTCAGTCATAATGTTTCTTCATTAAAATTTTGTTCAAAATATTCTGATAATCAAAATGAATCGAATCATGAAGCCAGTAATGTGATTCATATCGAATCCGGACTGGAGTGTATTGTTACACCCCTTGTCAATTAATATTAGCACAGCTCAAAATGACCCCCAAATATGTTTAATTAAATGAGGAAGCAAAATCGTAATCATGATTAAATATGATTAATAGTGTACAACAACTTTGGGGATTAGCTGCAAGCTAATTTTCATTTAATAGAAGAACTGTGGAGAATAACTGATAAACTGAGCTATTTGTCGTGTCATTGTGGCGATGTGATGGTTAACCTGCCATGCTGTGTGCTCTGTAGAGGAGGAAGTGGAGGAGGAGGAGGAGGGGAACATCGCTATTCCCCAGCTCCCTATGTGTGGCCACACTCAAAGGCCTCTGTCTCTCTATTCAGGTTAGGAGAGGAGGCCTGCTGGTCTGCTTACAGAGCAAACACTCTTTAGCTCAGCGAAGCAGGACAGCCACATTCCAATATGTTAGCCTCACACACACACACACACACACACACACAAAGACGCATATATCTGTGCCTCACAGATCGTTTTACGGTCGCATAGTGTTTGCCTCCTAGACCATAAGCATTTTCACCGTTTTAGCACAGCATGTAGCTGTAATGTGATAGTATAGTGTTCTTTTGGCAATAGGTCCCTAAGGAAGGATGAATGACAAGACACTATATACGTTGAAAGAAATAACACTCTAAACAGGTCAATCAGTGTGATGCATGGTACAGGGGACCAACCTGATCTCATGAAGTATTCATGACATTGAACTGTATCGTAAAACTGTCCCTAAAGCATTAGACATCAGATTCATATTCCTTTTTGTGAAAGAACTTTCTGTGAGATAACATTTAGAGGTTCAATCTGTTTCAGACCTCCTGGTTTCAATCTGTGAAGAGTTCTGACTTAGGAGGTTTCGGAAATTCTGCATTATCCTGTTACTTATTGCTCAACAAGAGAATAATGCATAAGCTACAAAAATGTATCTGTAAACCAAAATGAAGGACAAGTTGGGATTGAATGAAAAATAAATAAATAAAAAATCAGAAACTAAAACTAAAATAAAAATACTGTCTTCAGAAAAGTACTGAAATAAAATAAAAAGCAAACAGCAATTAATTTTTCTTTATGTTTTTCCATTGATCATTCATCTGACTTAAGCTCTAGCTGAGTGTGGAATATAGGCAGCTGGAAAGAAGCAAGCACTGTGTCTATTCTGGTCGTATACACAATATGCAGTATATATTCATATATATCTCTCATGCATACTGATCAGACCCAAAAAAACAACAACTTTCAATCCATCCCTAGCATGAAAATGACTCAGAATTAAACTAAATAATATAAAATCTAAATAAAAACTCTATAACACTAAACTTATTCATTCACTTATTCTAAGTTACCACTTTATTCTCAGCATACAAGAGGAAAATTGGCTACAAACAAAACTTAAATTATTATTTTTAAAAAAATAGTAAACTTTAAAACTATAAACTTTTAAAAAGTATAAAAATAATTTGGTCCACTTCACTCCACTCCAATATGCAACTGGATGACCTCATAAAACTTATAAAAACTCAAGGGGGAGGTCAATTTGTGGGACAAAAATCACACTAAAAATTACACTTCTTTGTTCTTCCCCTCCTTCTCTCTCTCTCTCTCTCTCTCTCTCTCTCGATACACAAACTACTCCAGAGTTACCAGACTTTTCGTTACCGGAGCGAATGAATTCAGAAATCACTCTGATACTCATACTCAAGTTCCTATTAACACAGTTAACACTTTTTGCCTATATAGTACACAGTTATAGAAGATAAATTATTTATATATCTGGTGTTACTCAAAAGAGGATGGGTTTCCTTCTGAGTCTGGTTCCTCCCAAGGTTTTTTTCTCATGCCATCTCAGGGAGTTTCCCTCGCCACTGTCGCCTCTGGCTTGCTCACTGAATTAACTTTGCATCTTTCTGATTATCTGAGAAAGGATGTCATTCATTAGTCTTTCTTTATTTATATCTCATGTTTAGGGTAAAACCGCTCTCAGCCTCAGATGCTCCGCCCACTTTTCCGTCTACAAGCTTCAGAATCCTGAAGGTTGAAATCTGGTATCCACACTTCTACGTATACGCACTTATGTTTCTGACCGGAAAGCAAACCTTTGAACACTGTAGCACAATGTATATTCTAAAGCAAGAGAAAGATCACCGAAAAAGGTCACAGTACTGCATCTTAAAAAGTTATGAGACTGTTTTGTTTAAGTTTTGTTTGGCTATTTGCAACATCATTCATGTGAAAGCAGGATGTTTTTGGCCATGTTTGGTAATGAAAAGTACCAGACTCTGTAGCAAGTTAGACATCTGGCTTGTAATACTTGGGTGAAAGGTTTCTGGGTATTGCTGTAGCCCAGTAACAGCACATTACCACAGAGCTGTAGAACACTGTAAAACATTGACTTTTAAGATTTTCACTGTGAAACATTAACTGTGGGGTTCTGAGTGTGGTTATAAAGTATGGGAGAAGATTTTGACAATCTCAGCTTGCAGAAAAGGCCAGTGTGTGATACCTGGGTGTTGGTTGGTTGAGTAGGACAGCAGGAAGCCTCGTCCGGACCGATGAGTGCTGGACACAAAGTGCACTGTCACTTCACTACTGTTCACCAACATGTGCTTGTCTGAGGCAGCCAGCTGCCCACACAGAGGTCCTGTATAACACACACACACACACACACACGAAAGCATGAACAATTGTTTTTCAGAATGCTTGCCAATTAGTTATACACACACACTTGCAAATACACATCTCAGCTAATCCACTGTATCAGGCAATGTCAAAAACACAAAACACAGGGTTGCAGGGAATACATTTCAGAGAGAAGCTGGCACAATTACTGACTCATACTAACAACGCTAACAGAACGTGTCTCTCAGTACTTGAATCACACAGAAACACACAAGCCTCAGGGCTTACTAGACCTGCACAATCACAAACTCCCCTGCTGCTAAAAATGGCACAGACTGTTTCACACGCAAAAGCATATCCCGGAGTACCTCTGAGAGATACAGCAGGCCGCAGGGAGCCTGGATTCCTCATGCTAAATCTCATCACTTGCTCCTGCGCAATGTATGTGTGTGTGCGTGTGTGTGTGTGTGTATTTGTAAAGACAGTCACTATCACGTAACTTCTGCTGAATGGTATGCAACACGCTCATGTAGGCACACGGCTTGGCACGAGCTGGAGAACAGCATGAGGAAGGCCGTCTGGAATTTGCCAATAACAACAACACAATAAGTGGTGTAACTATAGAGTAGTAGCACCTCAGTGCCTGTGGTGAACAATTGGACTCTAGCTTATCCTCAGGATAAGAACTTATCTGAAGGAATGTGTATGACACATCCGTACGCTGTTTTCAGGCCCAAACATGGATTAATTAAATTCAGCTCTATGGATATCTTTTAAACATGATTAATGAGTGTGGAAGCATTCAGGTATTTCTCATTAGGCCTCATTTGTCAAGCTGGATACAAACAAATTTATTTGTAAATCATTCACAGAAGCAATTAAACAAAAAATGTGGTGTTAATGAAAATCCAGTTTGTATTAACATTGAAAAAATGTTTGTATCCTACGAGACCTCTTGAGTTTTTTGAAAATTTCCATACATGGAGACTCACTAATGTGAATTTTGATTTGAAACTGTATTATTTGTTGTAAGTTACTGCAACTGTATATACAGATTAAGTTAAGAAGTTTCAATAACTTCACTTGCACACAATGTAAATTTCACCTCGTTTCATATTAATGACCTAAAACAAAACAATCCAAAACAAATGAATAAATTAAGACAAATAAAGATTATTCATTCAATTAGAACAAAAGAAATGGCACCCTATAAAAGCATGCCTTTGACATTTTCAGCTCTCTGTGAGCTTTTTACCATTTATGAAGTTTTATAGGTGTCATGAAATGTAAATCAGCTGTGCCGTGAACGCATTTGGTAATTTATGGCTGATTGGCATTAACCAACATACACATACCAGCACAAAAATAAAAAAAAATCAGTGTTACCAAAACTTATGTAGATCTGGCATACATGTGTAGTTTGGTTTGTCCTATGAAGACATTTAAACACAACTTTACTAAACGATAAATGATGCCCAATGTTCGTAGACGAACTGAGTTAGCTGTAGTTAGAGCAGTAAACATCAGAGAAATACATGGAACCCCCTGAAAAGGGTTACATGTGGAACCCATTTTGAAGTTGATCACGTTCTACTAATAGTTTTGCATTTAAATTTTGCTCCACTGCATTGTGTATGTTGCTGTATAAAAACGAGAACACGAATTCCTTACCCAATTTGATGGCTTTAGTTTTGTCAGTGATGGTAAGAGAGCCAGCTTTGCAGTCCTTGCTCCACTCCAGATCAAAGTCCCCGAAGGTGAGGTGCAGTGTGTATCCTGTCGGCACTTTCAGGCTCCACACACACTGCGTGTGGTTGGGGTAGGTGCCGGGGTAGTTCCGTGAGGCCACGGTGCCACTCATGGGACTCAGGATTGTGTGTCCACACCCATCACCTGCCATGGAAACAACAGTCAAAACTAAAAAGTGCTGAGAAAATATATTCACTTCTCTTTTAGGTTTTAATTCGTTTTTTCCTCATTCGATACATACTGGCTTTTTACAAGACATAATTTCAGCAAGACAAGTGCTACACAAATATTGGACAAACAAAATGCAGTCTTGTGGGACAGATGTTTTCAAAATACTAATAACCTGAATGTCTACAGATCATTCAAATATAAACAATAACTATGAATATTAATAATATAAATGTTACACATGTCTATATTACGTTTCCTCTGTGGGGAAAAACATACTTTCATCTAGCATGTGTTTCCAAAGAACTGCTGTCTATATCTTTCACCAAACTACCAGTAAGAGGTGGCTATAGTGTAGTGGTAGTGTTAATAACACACTGTTAGCAGTGTGCAGGTGGTAGGTTTCATCCATAGCATTGTATTGATGTGCTGGTATAAGAACTGAGAAAAAGGCAAGCAGTACAAGCATGACAGTTAAGTCCTGTGTGGAACCAGAGTCTGCAAGTTCCCTTGTGTTCCCTTGTCACACTCCAGGGGGGTTTTCAGATTACATTTCAATTAAAACTATAATTATAGTGAGTCCTTGTTAATGATAGGGTTTGAGCGAAGGTGAGTAATTGGGAGTTTCAGAAAGCAGCCTTTTTCGGGGCAAATCCTAGGAAGTGTGTGTGTGGAAAATGTAGAGTCCCGTGCGTATTATAGGAAATACTAATGCCTTCACCAAGTCTCAAATAGGATAAGTCTCTTTTGCAGTTTTCATTCTTATTCTCAACCCATGCTGATATTCCCACATGGCCTTATGACTATGCAGGTTAGGTTCCAGTGACCCGCTGCATTCTATGTTTGATGTAAGCATCATTAGAAACCCTCTGTTGCTATGAACAAGTCTATATCATCAGCACAGGAAAACAAACACACATTTGTGGTCAGACAGTTAATGACCCTCATTTCATGAAGTTCAGCAGCCTATGAGTGTGACTCACTATGGCCGAAGGGCCGAATCTATGGTTTGGCTCAGAGTCTCATACAATTGAACTGGATGGCACATCTTTAGATGTTTTTTTTTTTTTCCACTTTATACTCAAGGTCCATGACGAGGTGAAGTTACGTGTTACAGTTCCGTTTTCATATCCCACCATTGACTCACAGAATCAGTTAGCTACTCATTTGTTTTCTCGCCCTCTTTCCCTCCCACACAACTCCCCTGAGATTCTCTGGAAATACCAGTGCTGTGGGCTGTAGTCACGGACGACGGAGTGGTTATATTTGCCACCACCCAGAATGAAAGATGAGGAATTTCGATTTTTGTAGATCTTTAGAAGATCTTTGAGATGCTTAAGTTTACAAAGTTCTCTTCAAGTTATAGGTTCTTTTTCTACCTTCACAGTCTCATTATGAAGGTTAATCTTCCCGTTATGAAGCAGTAACTGGGAACAGCTGGGACTTAAACTTTCTGCTGTAATTACTTTTAGTGATCCAGGCATGCTGAGAGATGTCTGGGTCTGTTTCAATGTGCAGTGCTTCCTTGCCTTTAACGTAGATTAGTATTAGCCATTTTAAGAAATTAAACATCGTTACATATCAGTGTTTTTATGTTAATGGAGCAAAATGTTTTATGCCATTTTTTCATCATCATCATAATCCCTTCTGAATGAGATGACTCAGTTCCTATAAAAGCTACAATGGATTAAATGAGCTTTGCACATTTCTTCAGTTAAACGAATCTCATCTTTTCAAAGAAATCACTTCAAAGTCAAGTCAAAGGCTAACTAACACAGGGACTCTAGATTTCAGTAAGGCATCACACGCTATCAGGGAACATGTCATTTTTATTTTCACCTCAGTGGTGTGGGCACATCCCCGCAGGCCTGCCAGGATGTTCAGCTGTTTAGGCTGTCACCTTCATAATACCTTTCTGTCCATCATGTAGTGACAGCAAATTCACCTCAGCACTTCTTCTTTTCTGTTTCTTATGTTGCCTAATTCTAATGACTCGTTAAATCTCTGTGGCTTGTTAAAACATATGAGTCACGTAAAGTAATAACCCTAGCATCAGTCAGCTTCCTCTGTGATGATGCTGCTGGAATCCAGAGGTTTGCTCCCTGCTGTGTAGACACGGTACACAGAGACTTGGCGAGTGAGTGTGTTTATCCAGTAATCCTTACCTCCTCAGGCTGTGGACGTGACCACGGTGATTCACACTGACCCCACTCATGTTGGGACAAACTGGTGTGTGTAAGGGTAAACACAGAGGAGACTGAAGCTCTGACGGGCCATTACAATCCTGAACGAGTTTCACATCACAGAATTATCGCTAGTTTGTAGAGCAAGCATCATAATGAACGCTCTCTCACTCTAACAGTTACTAATCTTACTGCTGATGCGTTTGGGAAACTGGGCTGTGATGTGTCTGTGCTGTGTCTGTGATGTGTCTGTGATGGCCTACTGACCTCTATCTTGCCTGTATGTGAACTGGCCACTGTGATGCTCACTGTCTGTGGCACTTGTAGTCAAACTGATTATATAAATAACTCATAACATTACATAGTAGAGCATTTTATTATATACATGGCAAAAGCTTGGTGGAAAATGTACATTATCCAGAACTGAAACATCTCTTCTGTTATGCAAATATCAGGGCAGGTTTGTGTTAAGTGTTTTCCAATCCAACACACAAACTCCAAGAAAGTTAATAAGCAATGATGAATACGCAAACTAAAAACAAGAAATGGGTTTTCAAATGCATTACTCGCTGATCTCACAAGATGCAGAAAAAACCCAAAACACATGCAGAAAAGGAAAAAAAGACTTTCACACAGGCTACAGAAAAAAAATAAAAACATGCAGAGAAGTGAAAAAAGACTTTCAGATTAGGCTACAGGGATTAAAAAAAAACTTTCATGCAGAAGAGTGAAAAGTTTTGCGTTCTGCTTGGTTCTTTATATCACACACATTCCTGATCCTATTTCATGCAGAATCTTTCTTTCCAAGCTATGTAAATGCACTAGTGACACACACGCGCGCGCGCACACACACACACACACACACATATACGTATATAAATATTCAGAAGTTCTGAGTACTAATGTATACGTGTTCAGTACTTTGTGTATAATATAAGGTGTGTGAACTTACCTTCCTGACCATGGACCAGCAAAACCGTCTGAACGCAGAACACACACCAAAGTGCACTAAACACTCGGACAGCATCCCACAGAAATCCCAGCTTTGCCTTCATGGTTTTGTCACACTGTACGGAAAAGTTCTCACTCCAGAAGTTTGTTCATCCCTCAGGAACAGACAGATAAACGCATGATACTGAACCTGCTGCAGTGTTTCTCACTTCCTCTGTGTGTTCAGAGCAGTGTGTGTGTTCAGAGCAGTGTGTGTGGGAGAGCAGTGTGTGTTCAGAGCAGTGTGTGTGTGTTCAGAGCAGTGTGTGTGGGAGAGCAGTGTATGGGCTGGGCATGAAGAACACAGCTCCTGTTAACTCTCTCATTGGCCTCATGGTGTGCCACTTACACTCATTAGTACACATCCCCAAATAAGGGGAGAAGAGTTTTTCCTCCCAGATCCCTTTGAAACTCGGACAGAGTGAAACAGAACGGCGTCGGAACTACCTGAGAGTCTTCCTGTGGATGGAGAGAGAGCTCAGAGAGGAGGAACACTGCGCTCTCAGGCACACACACAGCAAGCAGCTGGCAACTCAACCGCGACACCAGCCTGCTACAGGACAAAAACATGCTTATTATTTCTGATTATTATTTCTGCGTGATAGAGTTTCTCCATCCATCCGTCCGTCCATCCATCCGAACCCACCTTAAGCAGTGATTTGGATCATAACAGATAAAACAGGAAGTGGTTTATTTATATCCACGACCAGACCTAATCAAACACAGTTACATAATTTCTGTGTAAAACAAACACACGAGATGATACAGCGCCACCCACCGGTGTAATAAGCAATCACTCAAGCTGCAAAGCACATGAACAGCAGCACAGCTCCTGTAAACCTCCTGTAAACCTCCTGTAACACTACTGTAAACCTCCTGTAACACTCCTATAAACCTCCTGTAAAACTCCTGTAACACTCCTGTAAACCTCCTGTAACACTCCTGTAAAACTCCTGTAACCCTCCTGTAACCCTCCTGTAACCCTCCTGTAAAACTCCTGTAACACTCCTGTAACCCTCCTGTAAAACTCCTGTAACACTCCTGTAGGACTGATTTAACATAATGGGATTTACATCATTACAGTACAGGTTAGTTAATACCACAGAAAACGAACAAACAAACAAACAAATAAATAAAAGCTCTGAGTTGAAACGCTCACATTAGTACTTTTCACCTCCTTTTATTGGAACCATTTTATTGCTGCACACACACACACTATTGCTGCACACACACACACTATATATATATATATATATATATATGTATATGTCTGTTTTGTATTTTTAGCCTACTGATGGCCTCCTTCACTTGAGAGTTCCCATGAACAGCTACCAAATGCAAATTCGACACTTGGAATCAACTCCAGACTTTTTATCTCCTTAATCTGTCATGAAATAACGAGGAAACAGGCCACACCTGGCCATGACACTGCTTATCAGTCAGTTGTCCAATTACTTTTGAGCCTGTGAAAATGGAGGTAATGGCTGTAATTCCTAAATGGTTAATGATTAATTTTATACACATATAAAATACCTTTGTCATCCATTACCATTGGAAAAACCAAAGAAGTTGCAGCATAAAGGAGACAGATGGTTGTTGACTCACACAAATCAGGCAATGGATCTGAAAAATACATCAGCATTTAAAATACCATTCAGCATAATTAGGGCCATAACAGAGACGTTTCACATGAATGAAACAGTTTGACAGAACCCATGAGCACACTGTTTCTCACACAGTGAGGAGGAGGGTGAAGAAGAAGAAAAACAAGCCCAAATATCACAGATTCTTCTGGTTTTCAAGTTTCAAAATCATCTGTTCAATACTGCTTTCATAACAAGTTGTTTTGAAGCATTGTGGGAAAAGAAGCCGTTCCTGAGAACATCTCACAAAACGCCGTACCTGAACTTCACCAGGTCATTAGAACTATTATTGCTTTTTATTATTGTTAAACTATTAATGCTGTCATATGGTGTGGCCAGATGAAATCAAAATCAAACTTTTTTGGTTTGATATTTGGTTACAAGGAAAAGTATCTGATGCTGTACAGCATAGTGGTGGATCACTGATGCTTTGTGGCTGTTGATTCAGCGGCTCTTGTGATGAATGAAGGCATCATGAATTCTGCTAAGTATCAGGATATTTCAGCCCAAAACCTGGTTGCGTCTCCCAGGAGGATCAGACTTGTCCATAGATGCCAGATATACATGCAAATGAACACGGAAATGGTTAAAGAAACACAAAATCAATGTTTTGCAATGACCGTATCAGTCTGTGGATTTGAACCCTACTGAAAACCTTTGGTCTGGTCTAAATTAAGAAGTACATACACACAAACCAAAAAACTCTGCATGGAGGACTGGCCCATGATCCCTCAACTAGTGTCTCCAGCCTTTTTATAGCTTCTTTTATAGATTCTATAGACCTTTTTATGAGGTACCACCCTCACATGCTATCCCAGATGGTATACACTGCCTAAAGCACAGTCAGAGCATTGGATATTTTGCATCTTGTTTCCCCCAGATTTGTTTAATTTCATTAGACCTGGTTATTGTTCACAATATTCACTCTAGAAAAGGAGACTTTGGAGACTATATAATCAGGGTTTATTATTTGTTTTCCTCATACCTTCTTTATGATTTAAATTAAATTTAAATTAAATTGAGAGAAATATTTTTTGTTCTAAATCTGATTTCACCTCCTTAAGCGGCTGCAATTGCCCTAGTAATGTTACAGATACAGAGCGCCTGTTTCTGAGATTCCCAGTACAAATTAAAGTTACATGAAATGTACAGTACAGTACATGTGGCCTTTCTCTAAAATTACAAATTAATAGCGTAATTCTCTGGTGCAGTGACGCATTTGTAACATATGAATCTGGTTGGAGATGCACATGATGCATGATTGAGGTATCTCACATGACTAGTTTTTAAAGTATTACTAATCTATGTTGCCCTCTATAGGGCAAATGAAAACATTTGCTGACACAAGCACAAGCACTTTCGGCTTTCGTAATTCCTTTAACTGCAACTGCTAAAATAATATTATTAATAATATTTAGATAAACAAATGAAGAAATATACATTCTTTAAAATGAATTTTGAACTTTTGATTCGTTTTTGAGTTTGTACGAGACAATATTTTTAAAATTTTGATTCGTTTTTGAGTTTGCACGAGACAGTATTTTTATTTTATGGTTTATTTATATTTTTTTTCAAATCGACATTACCCTATAACTGATCCAGTTATTTCTGTGTCAATTGCTACCTCACAAAGGTCCTTCGCAGCACAGGGACGCGTAGGACTCTCATTCAGAAAAGACTAACACATCAGGCAATTTTTCATGTACACGCTGACATTTTGAATAATGGTGACATTCAGGCTCTCACTGTAATACATAATTGTAATCTCTGTTAAAAAAAATCATTTGGGTGTAAAGTCACAGCACACGTAACATGTATGCTGCTGAAAATTCCAGCACCCACAATATAAAATGCTTCTGACATCCCTGTCCTCAGATCCTACAGAAGGGAACGTTATCAACCTGGAAGAGATCTCTTCCATCATGATAGCATGGTTCATCAAAGGAGAAAGACGAGACTGGGCCTGTGTATGTGGTATAAATGACAAACAGCATACATAGGGCAATCACATGGCACTGCTGACCAGATCAAACTTTGTGCTGGGACATAACATATTAAACACACTTTTGGCTGACAAAAGTCTATCTGGTTTGAGCTAATCATATTTCTGCAGGAAGCACTGGAATGGGATACGAGAAACTGGATAATTTTAGTCATCTAAAGGTCAGATACCAGACTGAGTGAATATAAATCATATTCTGCATGTTGAACAGACAAGCCATTCGGAGAAGTTATGAACTGAATTATTTGTTAAAATACAAATATTCTAACTTGCAGTATAGGGTGAAAATGGCTTCAGTGAGAGCAGAACATGAAGATAAGAAATATCTCAGAAGGGGAGATTTTGCTCCATGTTTCAGATACATGAAAATGAAAGAAGGGAGAGAAGTTAGTTACTTCATATATTGCAATGTACTTTTCCCAAAATCAACATGGCTATAAGATAAGCTGATGGAGACAGCATCATCTTTCTACTTCCCTGTAATGATTCAGAGAAACTCAGCAAATGTTGATTCACATCATATAAAGTTTGTCCATATAAATGACTACATACAAATAAAGTAGGCATCTTTTGCAAATAGAAATAATTAAAAAAAATAATACAGGCAAAGCAAGAGTACCTGAAGATCACTACCTGAAACCAGACGACTCAATTCTAATCCGTTTGCAAGGTGCACACACAACCTGGGACTAACTAATACGCTGTGCACAGGACTAGATAGCAGAGAGAAACAGAGAGAAACAGAGAAAGAGACAGAGAAACAGAGGGAAAAACTGTGCATCAGTGTTCAAACACATGATATTGTGGGAAAAGTGCTAGACAGTGTGAATCATAAATTGGTTGTTAACCTAAGCTGCTGTATATTAAACAGAATAATCAGCTCTAAATGTTAGCTAACAATACACTACCCCAATATTTAAATGATCAATGGTTAAAATCTATTAATGTACATAGTATACTATGTGCTATTGTTGCTTTATGTACTATTAGTTATCACTCAGTGAATATAAGACGACAAAAAAATTGGAAAGACATAAGCACTGAAAGCAGTGCACTTCCTTTGTTGCACTGGATCATCAGAGGTTTTAATACAATGGATATAAGAAGGTAGTGTACCATAACACTTTTAAAATGTATTCTCAGACACTCATTCATAAACATTAACAGTATTCAGCTTCTTTTCCTTCTGAGTTGTTCTCTTTGAGAAAAAAGAATATAATTATACATGGATTATACGCATGACATGTTTTAAATTTTCTCTCTCTTTCACGCTAAAGCCCTCCCCTTACCTTGTTTTTTTGTTACTGATGACTCTCCAGGCTGTTTGTACAAGTTACAGGTGACTTGTACTGCATACAAGTCACCTGTAAATAATGAAAATGAGCTTCGCTAACTTGCAAAAGAGATAGGTATGACAAACATTAGACTAATTGACGTGGATGCAACAAGAATTATCCAAGCGCTGTTATAAACAAACTTTAAAAAAAAAAAGGTTTCAATGCCAAAATGCTACAGTGATAATGAAAACGACTTACAATGAAATGATAAATGATAAGAAAATCACCTTTGTAATGACCAAACTACTTTTTTATTTTCAAGTTGGCCTTTTCAAGTGGAAATGAAAGTTGGGCCTGTTTTGAGGAATTAGGAAACATGATAAAATGACTTGCACATTAAACCACACATCTCAAGTGACTCGAAGTGCAAGCAGGAGAGGTAAGAATAGAGACTGAGGGTACATTGGTGCAGACAACAAAGCAATGCCTTGGTTTAAATTTCAAAAAAATCAATATTAAACTGTAAAGCCTAAAGGACTACAAGTACTCCACAACAGCAGTGTGTCTTATACAAGGGCAAACCTACATTTTTAATTTAGGAAAGTAATTCAAGTTACAAGCTCTATACTGGGATTTTATTATATCTAATCTCTATCCACTGCATCTGTCTGTAACCGCGACTGCCACGTACAATAACTACGACATGTTTGCCTGTACTGAGAAAAGAACAGAAAACATTACTTGAGTTTACTTGAAACTATTAATGGAAGATTAAGGACAGTGTTTTGGTCAATAAATGTTTAAAATGCACAACTATATAACACTGGATGAGACAGACATAAGATAGAGAACAGGTCTTACTAGAGTTTATAGAGTTTTATCCAACTCACTTAAACACTGGCTTAATGTTTTAAGTGACACGTTATATGAAAATAATCTGGCCCAACATAAAGGGGAGGACTGTTTCCACCCCAAATTGGATCATTTACGCATAACAGCATGGGCCAATCGGACGCCACCATGCCAACTGGCCGCAATAGTTAGAAGATGATTTTTGTTTTAAAATATCATTCATATCTAGCATGAGCTATTACGTTAGCTACATTAGCTGGGATTGATGCTAGTCTAACCTAGCATTAGCAAAGAAAACAGACTATCTTAGTTATATATAACCAGTTAACATTAGCAAATTAGCAGAACTTTCCTCAACATGCTTTGAGTTCATGCCTTACAGAGAGGCAAAGGATAAATGTATAAATTAAACCTTTAATTTATACAAGTCTAATTTTTTTGAGGTAGGGTCTGGGTGCTCCTTCTCAAATTCCACACTAAAATCTGGTAGCTTATCCATCTGTAAAGGTACATGGAAAACTATAGCATTAACTACATTGTGCACATTGAGAAGGTCAACACCAGTGAGGAGCTGTCATGATTCTTGATAGTTTTTTCTACATTAATAAACCTGACTGGATGCTGAACTAAAATGACTTGATGCTAATCTGAGCTTTTGTAGCGTACAGTCATTTTGTGTAATGTAATTGTGAAATGTAATTTAAGTATAGTAACAAATTACAATTACTCAAGCACACTATATGGCCAAAAATATGTGGACACCTAACCATTGACCTTCCCATTCCAAACCCTTGGGCATTAATATGGAGATAGTTCCCACTTTGCTGTTATAATAATCTCCACTTTTCCGGGAAGGCTTTCCACTAGATTTTGGAGCGTGGCTGTGGGGATTTGCCCATTCAACCACAAGAGCATTAGTGAGGTGAAGCAGTGATGTCGAGCGAAGAGGCCTGGCACGAAGTTGGTGTTCCAGTTCATCCCAAAGGTGTTCAGTGGGGTTGAGGTCAGGGCTCTGTGCAGGCCACTCGAGTTCTTCCAAACAACCTGAACACACCATGTCTTCATAAATCTCGCGTTGTTCTCAGAGACACTGTCATGCTGGAACATGTTCTTGCCCCTTCGTTCCAGTGAAGGGAAATTTTAATGCTGCGGCATACAAAGACATTCTAGACGGTTGTGTGTTTCCAACTTTGTGGCAACAGTTTATTGGGAAGAACCCACAAATGTGTGTTATGGTCAGATGTCCACTTAATTTTGGCCATATTTTCCACTCCTGCTTGTATGTGTGTCATCTAAAGTACAGTCTATTCATTCCTCCACTGGCCTGAGCTGCTCTGGCGCTCCTTCACCAAAGCTACTTAGATGTGCTCTATAGAGCAGTAGTTCTCAAAGTGCAGTCTCTGAAGCATAGCCAGTGTGTCTATATTTTTTGTATTTTATTATAGTGGTGGAAATCACAACCCAACAAAGTTATTATATTTATTACTGAGTTTTTATTCATATTAGTCAGTTTGGTCACATTGGGTTTTAACTTCAATAACTCAACTGCTCAACAGCGTTTTCCCCCAGGCTGTGAGAGCCCTCAACTCCAATCTCCCTGTCCCCCTCTGAAACCTCATCAATAACCATAAACACCTCAAACCCATGAAACCCATGAAAAACCCATGAAAAAACCCAGGGAAAAAACAAAAACCAAAAAACAACAAACTGACAATCTGTTTAAGTGCAATTCCGAGTGTGCTACACACAGGTGAGTGGGCTATAAAAACCACCTGTAGTAACACACTCTTTTCCCTGAATGTACACTGAACACTTTTTATAGACACACTCTCACACAAAGACTCAGTCTGATAATATATGTTTACTTGTGCATTGCACTACAAATCATCTTGCACTATGTGCTGCTTCCCCTAAAATATCTCTTTTGCACAATTTCATGTACAAAATACCTCTTTTGCACTATTCCATTTACAGTATCTCTGTAAAGTTTTGTATAGTTTTTGTAAAGTTTTGTAAAGTATGTATAGTCACCTAAATTGTTTCTTATACTTCTATGTTTATATTTAGGTTTAACTTGTATGTAGCACCGTGGTCCTGCGAGACACGACATTTCGTTCAACTATATGTCCACACATGTAGCAGAATGACAATAAAGCTCAACTTGAACTCAAAAAAAAACAAACAAAAAAAAACAGCCCTATAAATAATATCAACTCTCTGGCTCTAGTAAACAGCCTTGATATTATTTTACACATTGTGTAATAAGATTAATGTGTGAATAGTTGGATTATGAGGGTATTGTGGAATAATTTATTTTACAGTTAAGTGGTTCCTGCCTGCAGTTTGAGAAACCCTGCTATAGAGGAACAAAGACATTTATATTACAACCTGTTAGCGGTGATGGCACATAAGAAGGTACTGGGTGGATGATGTACATTAATGGTCTATCTGCCACATACAAAAATAATCTTTCTTTTTTGATCATCTTGACCTATTCGTGAACTGCTTTGCCTTAGTTTCATTAGTATTATTTTCTCTTTATACTGCTAATAATGATAATACAGTATATCATGAGTTACTATAGGAATGGATAAGCAATGACTCCATCTTGGAGCAACAACAACACTGTATTTTTAAACACACAGCATGCTATTTATACTCCTTAGCAACCGTGTGTGTTTATCTCTTCTCACAAGCACACACACACACACAATATTGAGTTTGAGGTGGAAGGTTGCTCAACATCATCCTTGCCTTTTCAAAATCGAATAAAATTGAGTGCACTCCGTTGCTCATTTATCTTGTCTGGATAAATAAGTTAATCTGTAATATGGACTCCCATAGCAGAGCTCAAATGTATTTCTGCAAGTGAGTGCATCTGTCTCTCTCCTGGTTTAATGTGATACCGACACCCCAGTGGTCACAAGAGTAACCTAAACGAATGATGAACCACAGTACAGTGCTCCACAAAAGTGGTGATTGAATTGGCTGTCTGTGGGAATGTTGGCTGGGGTGATATCTTCATTTCTGCACCCCTGCTCCATGACCTGCTGAAATAATATATTTACATAAGACTGCAGTGTCAGCAAAGTAAAAGCATGCTTCTCTGTAACCCTGTTCCTCAAAAATAAATGCTTTTTTTTAAATATAGTTTACTTTATATAGTTCAAAAAATGTACAGCTCTGCCAATGGACTGTTTCAAGATATTTTTGCTGAAACTTCTAATGTTTAATGGGGATAATACAGACACAGACCAGTAAGAAAATTATTGTTTGTCTGCTATTTGGTTTCCTCTGTATGACTTTGCTTGATTTATTGGGGGGGATCATATTTTTTTAATTTTGCTGTCCCTACAAGGATAGGAATGTGTGATATTCGCACAAATGGCTGTTGGGATCTTCTGGGAATTTGTGAGCTCCTGAGGAAAGGGCGAATGCATCTTCTGTTGTGACACTCATGAGCCGCTGAATATCTGACCATTTTGACCTTGTGGGGACCAGGCAAATGTTTAAAAAAACTGCTTTTTTAAAAAAAACTTTATGAAAAAATAAATAAATTAAAGCCAAAAGCTTTCCTAGTGGTTAAGGAGGTCAAGGTTGGGTTAGATTTAGGTGTAGGCATAGCATTAATTAGCTGCATTAATTACTGTATCATTAGAAGGTCCTTACAAGGATACTAAGACAAATGTGTGTGTGTGTGTGTGTGTGTGTGTGTGTGTGTGTGTGTGTGTGTGTGTGTGTGTGTGTGCGCGCGCACACGCCTGCGCCTGAGCACATGATCCTTTTAGCATGATTAGAGTTTTGAATCATACTGAACAATAGAGCATCAATGCACTTACCTTAAATCGGTTTCATCAGGATTCGAGCTGTGAAAGTAGGTCAGGCCAGGGGATATTTCAGGGAAAAAACTGCTCAACATGAGGTAAAATTAAATTAATATCAGAAATGTGAATGTATTGGTGCTGGACTATCTGCAGTTGCCATCCTGGCTGCAGGGCATGACTGTACAATAGGTGGCTGAGTTCCCATTCAAACCAGCTGCAGGTGCTATTCAGGAATCAGCAGGCAGCCTCCTGTGTGCTATATTCTAAAAAGATTAGTCCAAACCCAGACCACCTTTGGCCCTGAGTAAAAATGTGAATGTTTCCTCACTTCTGAACTGGCTGCTTAAAAGTTTCTCAATAAAGGTCTGATAAGGGAATAGGATGAGCTGCACAGAGGCAGGAGCTGGGCTGGGTGATGACTTTATTGTCTTAAAGACACAGCATGGCATCCAAAAGTCTTAACGACTGCACCACATCGTTATGTACAGGGATTACAGAATACCTTTTTTTTTTTGGTTGGTTTATAATCAACTGGAATTTTTATAATGGCTTTATCATTGCTCTAGTTCCTAATACCCAAAAGGAGATTTAGTCAAAAACAATTCTACATCTACAACACTATAATGAATATTTAAAACTACATAAGATAGATATTCCATAAGACTAAATTGTTCTTCAAGTTTTTTTTTTAAAGATAATTAAGGGTTCTTAGCTTCATAAATTGCTCCTACTCAGAACTCAGAACACTCTCTGAATCGGAAACCATTAAGAACTTCCCCAAAGGGACAAATGTGAAGAATGTTTAAGGGTCTTGATGTAACTTTTTATCTGCTGGAATATATCTCCACATTATATGTACACTATGGCATGTTGATATGTTTTGGGTCCTCAGTTTGATCCTGAGCTTGGATTACTGTTAGTGTCTCCTCATCTTCGGTTTCCGCCAAAAACATGCCAGTTCCTTCACCAGTAACAGCTTTATCCTGGTCAGGGTCACGGTGAATCTGTAGCCCTTTCTGGGAACACTGAGTGTGAGGCAGGGATACACCCTGGATGGAGCAACAGTCAATCGTGCACATACACACACATTCACACCTACAGGCAATTTATCATAGCTAATCCACTAACTTGCATGGGAAAGCAGCAGAACGTGGAGGAAACCAGTGAGGAGCTCCCTGGAGAGAACTTGGACATGTTGGAGCTGATCAGTAAAGGTGTAAAGGTGTAAAGGTGGGCTCATTACTGTTTTCCTGCAACACTGCTTGTGGTCCTCTGGGCATCTTGAGCTCTGATGGACTGGCAAATGCCATGTGTCCCAGTTTTATAAGACATCACTAGCCTATGTGATAGAAATGCACTCTTTTTTCTTCTAAAGAACGATGCAGCAGTCTTGTGCAGACGGTGATCATAAATTCTCCAGTGCGCCACACGGAGGCGTTAATGGCCCACTTCATGCCGCACACACCGAGACGGCAGAAAGTCCGCTGGCGGAGGAACAGTCCGGGTTTGAACTGTTTATTCCGACGCCAGGCTTCACGCTTTCACTTGGTGCGACTCTGCGCTCAGCTTCGCTCTGAAACTCGTGGATCGATGGCCGGGAGTCTGCAGCCGACACATCTGCTCCACCGGACCTTCTCCCATGATCTGTGCCTGTTCCCTGAACTGGACTAAAAACATGAAGGCGTGTGCGTTTGTCCTGATTCTGGCTGTGCACATTCACGCCGACAGCGTAGAGGGACCCACAGGTAAAGTCCCGGCTGCGGGCTGCGCACTTTGGAAAAGTTGCTCTTCTGTTTGCAGGTGAAGGAGCCAGAGCAGTTCAGCGGGCTTCCTTTAGTCCCACAGTGCTTTGGCTTGTTTTCAGCACGGTGCTGAACTTTTGGGGCAGAGGGAGATGAAGTCAGGGTGCGTTGAGAGTGGAGAGGCTGATTGAGAACGCTTGCGGATACTGAATTCCTCGCCTTCACTGCTGTTACTGCTGTTACTGCTGCTGCTGCTGCTGTTGTTGTTGTTGTTGTTGATGATGTTGTTGTTGATGATGATGTTGTTGTTATTAGTGGCATGTAATAAAATGTGCATAGGAAGAGCGATGGATGAGATGGATACCAGTCCTGATGTTTATTTCCCTCTCTGCCTTTTCTTTTTTTTTTTTAAAGGTAGAGAAGTCCTTAGGTGAAAAAACAGACTTTTTGATTTCTGTAGCAGCTTTTATTGTTATTACGTCTCATTAGATGTTATGGACTGGTTCATGTTCTATATTATTATTATTAGTGTTAGTATTAGTATTATTATTTCTGTAATATACTGACTGAAAATGCTTTGTGCTGTAGTGATTTTTTTTCTACAGTGACGCAGTTAAAGGAAGAATATTTCCAGATGTACTAATCCGGATAAACTTTGTTGAACTTGAACTTTCTAACAGTTTGTACTTTGCCTTATTGTTGTTTTACTCTGATACATTTTCTGAAGTGAAATGAGAGAGTCTCGGTGTGTAAACCCTGAGAATCCAGCCTGCTCCAGCAGGGGCTGTGATTTCTGTGTTAGTGTATAGATTATGTGCTGTGTTATGGCATATGTTCTCCTGGTTGTGTTTAAGTGTAAAGTTGTGCAGCTCAGATGTGCTTAGACAGCTGTGGAATTAGACTATTAAAATACTACAGCTTTGCTCTTGGCTGATGTTTTTATCCAAAGCGACTTAAAGCTGAGACAGGATAGAGCTGAGCGATGGAGGGGTTTGCTCAGGGACAGCCAGGCAGTGCTGGGATTTGAGCTCACACCCTTACTAGCAGTAGCTCAAAGCCTCTTAACCAGTGAGCTAGCCTTCTCAGCTACCAGGCGCGTTCCAGTGTAGACACAGACTGGGTGAAAAGTGAATGCTTCATTAATCCTCCAAAATAACCAACTAAGCATTTTCTCCCCTACATTTCAGAGTCTGTTCAGTTCAACTTCTCAAACCTCTGAAAAACACAAACAAAATGTCTGCGTGTTTTTAGCTACTCACAACACCTCTGTCCTCGTCACTGTAAAACCCAACAGTATACCTTAATAAATGGACTGAGTTGATCTACAGAGAGACAGAAAGACAGCCTCACTCACTGTAATTACTTTTACCAAACTCAAACATTCATTTTAGAGATAATATCTCAGTCAGTTTGATTCTTATTTGTGGATTGGTATATTTTGAGTAATATTAACTTAGCTTTAATTTGTACGTTTATATATCACTGTGGTTTAAGCTGAGAGTGTTGGCTAATTTCGGACTATTAGAAAAAGGAAAAAATGGCATGACTGAACACTTCCGAGCTTCCAGTGGTCAGTTTAAAGCTGCTCAGGAAATTTCATACATAGTTAAGTGCTTTCTCTAAAGAAGGGATGTGTGGCTGGGAGCTTGCGTAATGCCATTTATGTTTGTAAACTGAATTGGCCATTCCTGTTATTCAGGTATGAAATATTTTGTCATACACAAATATTATTTATTTATGATTTCGTGTTGTCATAATCTCATGGTACAGAAAAGCTCGCAGTGTTTAAATCTGAATGGTGGCTCCCTCTGATTCGCTGTCTCTGATTCGCTGTCTCTGATTCGCTGTCTCTGATTCGCTCTCTGATTCACTCTCTGATTCGCTCTCTCTGATTCGCTGTCTCTGATTCGCTGTCTGATTCGCTCTCTCTGATTCGCTGTCTCTGATTCGCTCTCTGATTCGCTGTCTCTGATTCGCTGTCTCTGATTCGCTCTCTCTGATTTGCTTTCTGATTCGCTCCCTGATTTGCTTTCACTGATTCGCTCTCTCTGATACTGATTCGCTCCCTCTGACTCGCTCCCTCTGATTCAGATTCGCTCCCTCTGATTCGCTCTCTCTGATTCTGATTCGCTCCCTGATTTGCTTTCTCTGATTCGCTCTCTCTGATACTGATTCGCTCTCTCTGATACTGATTCGCTCTCTCTGATTCTGATTCGCTCTCTCTGATTCGCTCCCTCCGACTCGCTCCCTCTGATTCGCTCCCTCTGATTCAGATTCGCTCCCTCTGATTCGCTCTCTCTGATTCTGATTCGCTCCCTCTGATTCAGATTCGCTCTCTCTGATTCGCTCTGGTTGTGTCATGCGTTTTGATTATTCACATAAAAATGCAGCTGAAAATTCACCCAACACTGAGACACATTTTATCCATATTCTGATATTACTGTATATAAATGTAAATGCTATATAAATCATTGTACTTCATTACACACATGGACCATGACATTAAAAACATTAAAAACCCCACACAAAATTGTGCTTGTACTTTTTTCCCCATGCAGTACAAAACAACTGGAAACAATGAGCCACACAGGAAATAGATGCTTGAGAGTAATGTGTTGATTTGCATATTAATGCATAATACAGCAATGGGATTTCAATCTAGTGAACCAGAGAGGTTTTTGACTACTAGTGTTAATGCATTTTGTTAAACTCTTATTAGGCTCCAGGCCAGATGCAGGACTCTTGTGAATAGGTGTAAAGGAGACACAAATATCCCTGGACTTTTTGCTGAGAATATGTTTACTTCATAGCTACACCAGGCTACATCAGCACAGAGCTTTGTGTTCTAGCTCTAGAGAGTAGTGCTGTACAGTTCATAGCACTTTTCCCACTCAGCCACAAAGCTTATAGTTGGATTCGCCTGAGCAACTTGACAAACAGTCATGATTCGTCTGAGGACGTTATCGATTTTCAGTTAGCAAAATGGCTTCCATTTAGCAAACTGTCAAACCTCAGTGCTATGTGTGTGTGTGTGTGTGTGTGTGTGCGTGCGTGTCTGTTGCTGGGTGGAGCTTTTCCCGTTGTAATTTGAACATCCTATCCCATTAACATCTCTAACACCCAGATCCTCACTTTTGTTGCTTTGTTATGGTGTAATCCACGTGTATTGTATGGGCTTGCTGTTTCTGTCTGGGTGTTTTGTGTGGTCTGTGCTTCCGTGATCTCGAATTATGCTGCAACAGTCATTTGTCTCTCTCATCAACATATTCTCCTGAAGACCAGTGACAATTCCACCTAAGATTCAGTATCACAATGAATTGAGGTTTCCTGGTAATACTTCTGTAAGTTGCTCTGGTTAAGGGTGCCATAAATGTAAATGTAAATGAATCTATTTTTATGAGTTTCATGTTCATCTGTTACGATGTAATGACTGCAGTGTCCCTTGAACAATGATCAATGAAAATGCTTTATATATAAAAAGAAGAAAAAAGTAAAAGATGTGTATTGCCTTGCAAAGTTTTCATGAAGGACAAGCTGATATTTGTTTAAAATATAAAGAAAGTTTTTTTGCAGTAATAGGTAGCCCACTGAAATGCTTTTACACAGCATTTTTCTGTATAATTCAGAATTGCAGTGGGATCAAAAATTGCCCCACTCATCTTTTTCTTCTCTGAAGGACCTTTTATTCATCCACAATACTCCTCACTGTGGCCAAAGACGCTGGCGTAATCCTCTTCATCCAGCAATACAAAATCATCTGGGCGAACATGCGCTGTAATGAGGAGAATGAACCACATCATTAAGATGAATAATGTGAATTATGAAAATAATTAAAACCCGTGAAGATAATTAAAAGCGTTTGGATGGAACGGGGAGGCAGTGCACGGGCCATACACGTGCTGTCTGAGATTTGCACTACATGGGGCTGTTTATTCTGTGTTTGTGACAGCATCATATGAACAAACACTTTGCATCTGTGAAAGTCTATTACAATTAGCTCACTCTCACCTGTCATCAGTCTGAAACCTCGGGAAAAAAAGAGTCGTTTTCTTTTTATAGTGAACGTTGTTTTGCAGAGTGAACATTATGGACCTCAGAATTGCTCGATTATTGTTTCATTTCCTGCAGACTTATGCGTAAAATCTTTTATAAGGTATTAACTTTTAGTTCTATATAACTTTTAAAGTTTTAAAACAGGTAATTTTCTCCCTTAGGCAGATGAATGTTATGTTATCCATCATCAGACTCATGTTATGTTTTTGTCTCCAGAGGGGACTTAATTTAGTTGTACTGTTAAATCCTCAGTTTATTGATGCTGTTTTTGTCATCGCATGGTACGCTGTACAGGATCTTTTTTTGTATATTCAAGGATCAAATTATGAAAATTCTAGAGGGAGCAGATGGATGGCTCAAGGACATGAAAGGAAACTGTTTGCATACTTCTTAAATTTAGTTGTCCCAATCCTCAGTAGGAACAACATGCACACCCACAGGCCATCTGTCCTTCTCAATACAAGGTCACATTTTTCAAATGGCATTGTAAGTGGAAATGCAACATCATATGAGCGGTTAAGGGAGAAGCATCCTATGATTGTTTGCTCAGGAGGCTGCTTTCGCACTTTCTACATGCAGGTGCTTGTGCGGAGATAAAGCTGTGCTTGAATGGCCATGAGACAAAGCGCTGGTGGGATTTGCTTGACGAATGACGCGATGCCAACCCTGCATGTCTAAACCTCTACACAGACAGAATGACGCCCAGAAGTGGAGCAGGAGGCCATGGGCTGCCTTAGAAGTTAACACCAAAGGCATAAAGATGTCACATGAGTAGCAGAGCCATCTGTCAGACGTCACATGCAGCTCCTTGTGCTAATTGTAGAGTACCTTTAGAAAGAGTGATAAGTGCAGGGTGATTTGTAGTTTTTCCTCCTTTAATTTGTGGAAACTGTCTGTTATTGTTATAGCTGAATTTCCCTGCACATGGCAGGCTACGATGACCTTACTTTTGTTTATCTTCTAGCATTCAGCCGTACCTGCTGTTGCTGCCAGAGTAACAAATGAGTAGTGTCAGAAAGAGTTTGAGAGCAGCAGCTGAGAAAGGCTGCACTAGAACATCTGAAGGAGTCGTCTCCTGCCGACAGTGTTTTCTTTGGACCGCTCTTGGGAGGGGAAGGGGGACAGCCAGAGGGCTGTTATTTTTTTTTTCCAGCAGCAGTTCAGCCCTGAGTCACCTCTGATGGGAAAGGACTGAAAATTATGAGCATGACCGGGACCTGGCCTTCCTTTATTTTCTGTGGAATGATTGGTTAATTCCTCTGTGATTTATTGATGGTTTTGAAAAGCAGTTCCGTTTTGAGAGGCCCTTATGGAAAAATGCTTCAGAGGGCTGCATGAGAGGAATGAAGGTTGCTGCTTGGATGAAGACATTTAATTTTTTTTTGCTGACAGTAGACCAGCATGACATTTGGAGTGTTTTGCCTGCTCTGAAAGCCTCAAAGCCCAGCACACTTTGTTATGGCAGGAGACCTAAAGTGGACTGGGCTGTGTACACTGACTCTTTTCTCAGCTCAGATCAATGTTAATGTGCAGCACTGTGGAGCTGTACCAGTTCCCGGCTGTGTTCAAAGAGCCGCTTTAAATCAAACATTACTATTTGTGCTTTAGAAATTGGACTCCTCTGCAATATTTATGATTTGTATTCTGCTTGCCACAGGTCTGCAGTTTTTTGTGGGTTATTTTTCATTTTCATGTTCGTTAACTATTGCTTGATTAGAGGAAATATCGCAACTTAACACAGTTCGGACTATTTACTTAGTCTTTGCTGAAATGCTGAGTGAATGTGCACGATAAAGATAGAAAGTAAAGATTGAAATAAATTCAAATGAATGTTTTCACAGTAGGGCTGGGCCATATGACCGAATCACCATATGACTGTATTTTTCACAATATTGAAGGCATTACAGTATTTGACTGTAATTTATTTTCCAAAACAACTTACATGAAAAACGTATGACATGAAAAAGGACAGAAAAAGGACGGAAACACTGGTTGTGGCTTCTGGTGAGTCACAAGTCGCTTTTCAAATATTCTCCAAATATTAACTCCTGTCTATCTGCTATGAGATTTTTTTTTCACTAGTTTCGCATGAGGTCTTGTTCACTTTGCACTATCTGCCTGTTGCCTCAGTTCCACGGTCTCTAAAAGTGATTTGTTAAACTAATAAGACAACAAGCCTGTGTTTTGTTTTATTTAAAGTTGATCTTTTTCTGCTGCTAGCTCACTCTTGCTTGCATTGACATAGTCACAAGTTTAACGTTTCAAAATCGGCATTGTAAATCAACACGAAGATCGAATCTGTTTTAATAACTTAAAATAAGTAGTAAGGAATCACACACAGGGGAACACACACAGTTTTATTAATCATGAAGCTATCAATGTAGGATGAACAGTTTATAAAAAGAGACTTTAATGGCCAACTTGAAGCAAATACAGCTTTTAGTAGAAAAGATTTTGTTGAAATCAACAAAAACGACATCATGATGTTTTCTCAAAATTTTTTGAGGTACACAATACATATCTAATTATTTTGATATTTAATCACAAGATGAAAACATTCAGTTTTTTTTTCTTTTTCTTCAAAATCTTGTTAAATAACTGAGATAATACTGTTATTGTTACTGGGGTTATTGACCCAGACGTAAGTTCTTTGTTGCTGTGATGTAATACTGCTTTGGTCTGTCAGTGTACCACTATATTGGGCTATGAATTTGTCTGCATTGATTTTTCATAGCAAATTCTTTGAGTTTTGCAAAGAGCAATTTTTATATGTAATGAAAAAATACTGTTGCACTGGAGAAATGCATAGCTTTTTGTGAGTCAGTACGGGTATATGATGTATACTGGTATGCCTCGGCTGTGTTCTGATACCAGAGTGCTAGTTTGAGGGCCAGCAGAGATACTGGTGCTGTACTGCAGGTCTGTATTGTGATTAGAGCTAAAGGACAGAGGATCATTTCTTTTATGCTTCTTCTGCCATTGCTCCTAGCCTGGTCTTTCATGTGGACAGCATATCATTTCGCAAACAAGTATGATAGTAAGCAGGAACGCATGTGAACTTGGGGAAATAAATTGCTATAAGAAAATCCTTTGAGGGTTATGAGATAATTGCAAATGATACGCTTCGTTATATTGCGGTATCCTCAGTGGGGACCAGGGAAGGGTAAAAGAACGGCGCTTCTCAACTCTGTTCTCTCAGGGAAGTCCAGACAAGTGTATATCTTCCAAAAAAAAAAAAAAAGAGAAGGATTTAAATAACCTTGAAATATGGATTTAATTGATTTTGGGTTTAAAAGCTTGTAAATATAACCCTGTTTCTCTGTGGAAAAAAAATGAAAACAAATATTAAAATATCTTTTCCTTTAGTAGGTCTTTTTAGTTTGTGATTTTTAATGTCTAGTATGAATCATGGTGGCAAAATTGCACTGAAATTGATCTCTTGCTTCATTTCATCGTTGCCTTGCATGGGTTGAAGCTTCATTATTTACACTTTTTCTATGGTGTTGCAATCGTCAAAAAGTGTAGCCTTTGTGCCTGCTTTGCCTACATATAGTATATTGATTCATATTTGTGCAGTTATGAATAATTAAGGTCATTTTTTTTAAATAAGTAAGTACCAGAGCCTAGTGAGGAACAAGCATCATACTCTCGATAATATTTATCCTATTTCATATATAGTATATAGCACGGTCATTTTCCCCCTAGTAAAATTCCTAGGTCCAATGCTTCTTTGTGTGTTTTCTTTAAACATATCGTATGAGCAGTTGAATCTGATGAATAGTTTCTGAACCAAAGAACCACTTGGGCAGGAAAGGCCTATCTATTGATATTTCTTTAATGCACAGTGCAGTGTTCCTGAGCCTTTCTCTCACTGGGCTGTGTATAACTCTTATGTGTGCTCACATAAAGTCCAATTTACGACTGAATGAATTTGCCAACCTGCATCACCCTGACCTTTCAGATCCTGTTTTATGGCTAGACAAAATGGAAAAAGGTCTATATGGAGTCAGGGGTTAGCTCTGTGTGTGTAGGTGTGTAACAGGGATCTCAAGAGAGTGACTGTATGTGGCTCGTAATGGATAGAAGAGTACAGAAAGCATACAAGTGAACTCACTGGCCATGGATATGTCATGCATGTTGTATTGATGGTCCCTGGAGGCCCAAGGGAGTGCTAAACATCCTGCTACCCATTCTGCCTCCGACAGGCTGGAGGATTTACAGCATTCCTTGGCCTCATCTTCCACACCTATGTGGCCTCATAGTCTACCTCTCACTGCCCCAAGCCCAGCAGAGATTAATGTCATATTGATCCCTACACCCTGGTGAGTCCATTCCAGTAAAATTTCATCAAACCTGCATCTGCTTTGAGCAATGCCTCCTTGATATAAGAGTGACAATACAGGGCATCTGAGAAGGTCAGCTCTAATCCCACAGTCAACTGTAGAAACAGTCAAGACAAGCTACACTGTGTTGGAGGGCAAAATACACTTTGTCAAAAGTTTTACAAAATGTTCAAAATGCAATAAATATACATAATTAAGACTAACCAATGCTATTTCGAGGGAAACAATATCCCCTAAGTATGGGTATGTACAGTATTTGTGAAAATAACTAAAAACATGTAAACACCATTCATTCATTCATTCATTCATTCATTCATTCATTCAATCATTCATCTTCGGTAACTGCTTTATCCGCATCTGGATACGGAGCCATTCCCAGGAACGCTGTGTGTGAGGCGGGAATACACCCTTGGTGAGTGGCCAGTCTAACATGCTCGTTCACACCGAGGGGTAATGTAACATATCCAGTCCACCTACCGGCATATTTTTTTTGACAGTGGGAGGAAACCTGGAGATGGCCCACATGAACATGCACTGAAACTCCACACAGCCAGTAACCCAAGCTCAGGATGAAACCAGGAAGCCTGGAGCCTTTAAACTAAATGCTCATTTTACAGGCACTTTTCAGAGATGCATTGCTGTACCTAACTGAAACCTTTCGATCCGAATTCTTCCAGGAAAATCGATTGGGCTTGGGTTGGGTGACTATGCAGGCAATTCTGTAGACAGCACTGCTGAAAACAGCTTTGAGCTGTCTTTGAGATCATTACTTTAAAACTTCTCCCAAAAAATGCAAGTGTCCCCAAACATGTAGAGACAGTTTTACATTGTGCAACTTTTCATTGTCAACACAGTCACATGCAGTGAGTCAATTTGTTTCTTTTCTATATCTTTTTCAATCCTTTAGAACTCTGGGCCCCCATCCCATAGCAAATCCCCTGGTAGGGATCCACACATAACCAGTGACAGCGCTTTCAACAGTTTTGTCAGAATACAAGCCACTCTTTTATTTTGTCAAACTCAGACGCCCACATACCAGTTTGCCGAAGAATTTTTACTTCTCTTACAAGAAACAATAACAACGAAGTCATAAGGTATGAATTTACCATTCTGAGTATTTGTCAGGCAGGATCTGGTTCAAACATGTATGACTAGATCACATTACATCTAATGGTTGTCATTATTTAGTTGAAAGTATTAGTTACAGTTTAGCACTACATGACGCTCGCTGGAGTGCAGTGGGAGTTTCACACTGTCATGTAGCCACTCAGAAAAGAGGTCCTTAACATTAAGAAGCCATAATGGCACAATAATGAAAAATAACTTGAGATAGAGCGATTCTGTAAAACAATGCAATCCATTTTAATAGACCTCATGGGAATGAATACTAGAATGAATGTACAATTTGGGACATTTAACATATCACACTAAAATCCCTGGGGGATGCATGAGGTGGCGTGGTGTTAATACACTTATCTGGAAATCAGCTGAGTGGTACTGTAGCTTTACAGATCCACCTGAGTCATTCTCACCCCCTGAAGCTTGGACAGGAGTCTGGAGCTGTGCCAAAGCTTCCAGCTCTCTCCTAATGCAGCAGATGAGCTATCTCCTATCCCAAACACCCAGCAGCTCCTACTCCCTCATCAGAGTGGAAAGCAGCCACTGTCTCTACAAACAGAAAGTGGGTCTGCAAGACAGATGCTATGGGTCTTACTTCTCACTTCATCATTGGAAAGGCCGCTCTCGCACACGGTTTATTTTTAGCCCATTTAGCTGGTAGCTTCTCTGTATCTCTGGATCTGCTGATATATTCTACATATTGGAGCATTGTTAAAATATAATTGGAGACTTCACTGTGCCTCTGGTAAGCTTAAATATCTCTCCGTTAACAGATAACAGAAAGGGAAGTTTAGCACAGGTGATTGCAGCACAGTGTTCACCAAACTTGTTGCTACAGAATTTAGTTCCAACCTTAATCTTATATGCCTTATTCAAATGATCAGTCTACTTGCTTAGATTAGCTTTATTATAAGATCGATCTTCACGAGCAGGCCTGGTGATCACTGCTCTTGGTTATGAGACCATGTGCTTGCGTCAGCTGTCTGGACTCGTTGGACACAATGATACAAAAAACACTTCATGAGCCATAATGGCTCCAGTGCTTTTCTCTTCACATCAAATCAACGCTTGTGCGGTTTTTTTTTTCCACGTCACTGGATATATGGAATGGTAAGCTGGGCTAGCTGCTTCCCATGGGCATCATTAGGCAGATGTCCTCTAGGTGGCTGGGTCTCATTCTACTCATTATCACTTCACTTTCATTAAGACATTACGAGCAAGTGAGGGAGCCAGAGGTGTGTAGCACTGCTCTCAGCCTCATACCTCATTAAATGAATTATAGCTACCTGTTTCAGCAGCCTATTTCAACTTTATGGTTTCCCACACAAAGCTTGAAATTTACTGTTTCTTCTTCCACATATTTTCCATCCCTCTGCCCTTTTTATATCTCATGTCAGATGAATAGTACTAATCTGCCTATTACTTTCTCTCTTCCAATCTCATTCTCTGACTCTTTTCTCTCTCTGCCCTTTTGTATCATTCTCTTTCTTTAGTTTTTTGCCTGTTGTATCTTCACTCACTCTGTCCTTTCTTCTCGGTTCTTTTCTCTCACTCGCTCTCTCTGTGTGGGTGACTTTGGGCTGGAATGACAGCTGCTCTTGACAGGTTAGGGCATGACTGCACCAGGTGTCAGCTGGGAGTATGTTGCTCCAGCACACCTCTTCTTCACACCTGCCTGTTCTACCTGAGCTGCTTTCTCTGTCATCTGTCTGTGTGAGGAGAGTGGAGTGACCCCTTTCTCCATGGACCCATGGGATCTTTCTATTAAAAGGGTCTTTCATGTAGATTTGGTGCTAATATGTACTCAGGGACGTACTGGGAAACCTTACAGCTATACATTAAGCACTGCATTAATCATTAATCACTGTATATGAAGTAAGAAGCTAAGATGTGTAAGCTATGTGCTGCTACTCGTCTGTAACCTTGACTCTTGTGAGTCGAGGTGTGGTAGGAGACGCAATGAGCATTTCGAATCTTCATTTTGATTCTTGCACAGTCCACTTTATATTTTCTTTAAAAAAAGGCCACTTCCTTGTTGGTTGCACAGAAAACTTAGGCCATAGCTGAAGGACTTTGTGTCTCCACTTAAAGTATACAGTATTTGTTCGCTGTGTGTGCTGTTTAGACTATTTAATATATGATATAATGTGAAACATCCTTAGGTGCACATAATCTAAGGCTACACTTAAATCTTGCCCTAGTATATCCATCACATATGCTAACATGACTCGTAGAAAGTCCATTAATGAATCATCTGCCATATTTAGGCCTGCACTTTATCTACACAGATACAAGAGGTTGTTCATTATGTTTTGAAAAGTGGGTGAAGTTGTGCTTGAAATCCAGTATTCCTCATCATTCTCTTGCTCTTTGACTCTTAATGCCTCTACACGCCTACACTTAATTCTGTGCATGCTTCTGTTAGTGATCTCTCCCACATGCCTTCCAAATGACATCGATGGAAAGTCTGCCAGCGCTTGCCTGGCGCACTGAGAAGATGTTGACCAACAAATCAAAACCTGACGTGAAGGATTGGATGTGTTGGGTCTGAGTTACATAAATCCAATAATTGAATGACTTAGGTGATTGTGAGTTGCACAAGCTCAGGTGTTGGCAGACAGAGAGCAGCAGGCTATTGATCTGAATACTAGAGCTTGTCAGAAAGAGCTTATTGCTTCCTTCGGAGTTTCACTGCCTCGATTTCAAGGTCCCTCCCTTTTCACCGTCTATACGAATCAGCTGGAGAGACTTATTCTTCTCTGTTGTGTTATTTTAGCCCCCCTTTCACATCTTTTTTCTCCATTCTCCTTATATCTGCTCTTCTATCTCTCTTCTGCTAGTGGCCTTCATGCTTATAGGGCTACAACAAATATCTCTGATAAAACTGACAAATTTGATAATTAAATTAATTTGAAAATGGTCAGGGCGTCATGGTGGTGCAGTGTGTAGCTGCTGGGTCCTCAGTTTGATCCTGAGCTTGGGTTACTGTCTGTGTGGAGTTTCCTCTGGGTACTTCGGTTTCCTCTTACCTCGCAATAACATGTTCATAAGTGGATTAACTCTGCAGAATTGCAGGTTGTTTGTTATAATACTGTAATTCAATAATCGTTTCGAAATTTTTTTTTCCTTGGTGTCATTTTATGATCTAAGCAAGTGTGCGCCTTATATATTGTTTGGTATGAGTCATTTGTTATACAGTCTGCTGTAAACAAGTTCTTTGTTTGAACAACTTGATTAAGGATATATTTTAGGCCTTTTATTTAGATGTAACGGGGTGATGTCCCACAAAAGAGCCTCAATATCATCAGTATTCTACTGCTGGTTTTCTTTTATTAAATTAGTAAAATAAATTAAAGCCTTGAGCTTAATTTAAAATCCTTCCAGAATATTCAAATATTCAGGCCATTATTCAAAAACCTCAATAATCGATAGTTGCAGCTCTAACGCTCCACCACACTGTTGCTGTCAGCACACAATATTTGGCAGACATCTATAATTTATATGCATTCTGTGAGAACCTCTCTTTCTGTCCCTCTCTGGATCTGGGAAACACTCAGCTCTAATCAGGATGAGGACTGGTAAGACAATCCTGGACTTTTTTCCCCCCTCATCTCTGTACTGGCACTACCACAACAATTCTCAGAGTGTGTTTCACCTTCTTCACTCTTCTTTTATAATAAAGACATGTGTAAACTCTGCCTTCCAGCACTTTAGATCAATGGCTGCTCCGTTTTGGTCTCTTAAGGATTGAGGTTGATTTTTTTCCCCCTTTATTATTGTAGTGTGTGCTTGTCTTCGCATTTTTACCCAGCAGTATGGAAGGATGAATGAGCATAAAGTAGGACTGCAGCTACAGGAAGGTTTAAGGGCACAGCCCCAGATGGTTCCAGATTTCAGGCAAAAAACAAAAAAGAACAGAAAAGTTCGGTTGCATATGTCACTGTGATACAAAACATCTTCGAAAAGATCTTATTAGTTAAATGTAACTTGTCTTCCCACCAGGTGTAGCTGCTCTATACTGTTTCAATCAATTGACTATAGCACGTTAGCTCAGGATATTAGTTCTTAGATAGCATGGTACCTTGCTAGTTAGCAAAATAACTAACAGGTATTCATGGTGAGCAGTTTAATTTTGTGTTGTTTAAAAAAAAGCCATGAAAGGCACAGAAATAATTGCAATTTTTAGCTGTCACATTAGACCTCTATGCCTAGTGCTGCACAAGGTATGTCTATGCATTTAAACGCAAGGACAGTAAAGCAATCATGTTGTAAGTAAAATGTCAAACTTTTTTTTTTTTTTACTTGTGATCTTCACCATAGTGAGGTCTCTGAGACAGAATGCCTACGAGCTGCTTCCCTGTTCATAACCAGCTACCCTTCTAACATGAAATCCATGCTATGCCACTGATGTGAAAACAACAAAAAAAAATTTTGGCTTAATGTTCTGTGAAGTGTGAAAGCTCGAGTGTGGCTCTTTGTACGTATTACTACCCACAGCAGATCTGGAGAAGAGCCAGTTGTTCTTATTCCTGTGCCTGGTGAAGAGGCACCGGCTTATTAGTGGCTCACGTTAACAAAAATCCTCCGCAAAATTTTCAGCAAGGATTAAAGGCTGTATTTTCTCTTTCCCTTTGGTAGGAAAAGATTTTAACTGGGCGGTAAATACAGATGATTCTGTGGATCCCAATCAGGGAGGAGCTGCGATTGCTAAATGGTCAGTTGTGAAAGCATAAAACAAACTCTTGTGAAGCTTCTGTAGTCTTTGCAAAACAATGTAATATGTTAAGACTCTATATGCTGAGACGGCTTATCTCTTTGTTATACACTGGCCATTAGCTGGTCATCCTGGCTAATTAAGATTGGACTTAAGCCAGAATTAGGTGGGGAAATAGGCAGTTGAGAACCAAAAGGATAAGGTGTTACTGAGAGACTGGTATTTGTATTCTAAGATGCCGGTACATGGCATTATTGGACATTACACCGGAGCACAGTAAAGCCCTGTGGACCGAGACAGTGAGTTCAGAAGCATGAAGAAGCGAGCTTATGTTCTCCAGCAACGTTTGTTTTCTAATCATCTAATCTTCTTTCCTTATTTGTAATTTGTCTGCAAACTTGTGAATGTCATTCAGTTAAACGGAGCTATATGTACATTTTATTGTTTTATGCAACGGTGCAGATACACACACACACACACACACACACTCTCTCTCTCTTTAGTTTAGGCTGTGAAGTACTTAATATCCTCATTAATTTGTGAAGTGAGCTGAGACTGAGCTAAGACTTTGAATGGTGATGGAGCTCTAGGGTGTCTGGATTTCCTGGTTGAAGCAGACTGAAAAAAAGTTGAGCTCAGTAGACGATGTGACATCAGAAATCCTCTTTCGTCTTTTCCCAAGGCCTTTTTTTCTCTCTCACAGTGACAGTGCTGAGGTCAGACTCAGACACTCTGTCTTGGCTGAGCTCTTTGTTCCCCTGTCATGTATCCTTTTAGAAAACACAGTTGCCAAGGTCAGCTGTGCTCAAGCTTATAAATGTCCCCTATCCTCTCTGCAGTTGTTTTGGTTTATAAAATAAGTGTAACGTAATACCCATGACCAGTGTGCAGAATATATTGTTTTTCCATTGAAACATCTATGTAGGTTTGACAGCCAGTAGCAACCAATATTTACAAATTCAAAATTCCTAAAAAAAATATCTCGTTTTATTTTATTTATCCTGGGATATGCATTGAGAGCAAGGTCTCATTTATAGTGTCATGTTAAAATAATGAAAATACAGGATAAAAATCATAAGAAAGAAACGAGAGAATTAAAATATAAAAAAATATGGTAAAACATTTTGTTCCTGAGTTACTAATATGCATGTTGCAGGTGATTTTCCAAGAATAAATGCATGAATAAAATCATGTATAAAGTAGAGGGAAGGAAACAATGTGTAAATGAGGTTTTTGCATGTGATAATTCTTCTCAAGAACCCCTGCAAATTCAGCTCTTAAAGAGATTTCCAGAATAGTGATGCTGAAACTCAAGTTTAACTCTGATTATATAATCACGTAGATGTAACAGTAGATATGAGTGTACATTCTATTAATAATAATTAATGAAACCTTTTTCACAGGTTCTTTTTTTTCACTGCTGTTAATTGCTCCCAATTATGATTATAGCCTAAATATAAATTCACATTACTGTAAGAAATAAAGGCTCTCATGCAAGAGTAAAAACTGCTAATAGATCTAGAGAGTTTCTGATATATTTGTTTCTATGT
Organism: Pangasianodon hypophthalmus; assembly: GCF_027358585.1. Lineage (NCBI taxonomy): Eukaryota > Metazoa > Chordata > Actinopteri > Siluriformes > Pangasiidae > Pangasianodon > Pangasianodon hypophthalmus. Next base: position 1,068,219 of record NC_069710.1, read on the forward strand.
TTTCATCTGCTGTAAATAAGAGAGCGAGTTGCATAAGGCCTCTTGGTAGAACACAGTTGTTGTAAGCAGTGTGTGGTGGCTGAAAGAAATAGATATTGATTTGAATTACTTTTGTCTATTGTTTGAATTCTGTTGCTTGAAAATACGTTGCCTGACGATATTAAAGCAGATTATTCCAAGTGATTGACTGGTGGAGCAGGATATGCTATCCACTCAATAAATGCTAATGAGCGAGGGAAAATGTTTTTTAACACATCAGTTCAATAAATTGGTCCATCTTAGTGTTTTATAAGCGACTTTAAGCCCCCGGTGGACTGTCCTCTTTGTTGGTGATGGTTGGATATTGTCATGTGTGCAGAAAATAGGAGCGTGAAGATATTAGGAAATCCTATGACAGACGGAAACTGTACTGTTAATTCACATGAGCTGACTACTGATACGACAGTTTGTTGGCTTTAAAGTTATTAGTAACAAACAAACTCAACGAGTAATTAGCATTCCAGAATTAATAGGAAAAGAAAATATTTTACCAGCTTCATCCAGCTTGTGTCTCTCATTCATTTGTTGCTGTTAGCTGTGCCACTCCCTTTCGGTGTTTTCTCGTTCTCTCTCCCTTCCCCTGATCCCCAGCTGTGTTTATACCACAGTCAAATTAGAAGCTAGGCATGTTAATTTCTGGGGAATAAGTAAATAATAATAATAAAAAATGTTTTTTTTTGGGATGAAATATATTTGGGTGCCTTGGCACATTGTGAAAGTATCAGCTTGTATGGAAAAAAAATGGTGTGATCAATTTTCCTTGTGTTTGACACACATACCTTTAATAAACCTTAAGTTAAACGTACCTAGGCCTGAGTGTGTAGCTTTATGGAGGTAGTGATCTCTCTGAAGGAAATGTGTGACAGTTTTTTTGTTGTTGTTTGGAGAGAACTTTCTTTTGTTGAACGTTTTCTATTGGATTGACCCCCAAGGAAATTTCACACTGGTACTCTATTGTTAAACACAGAAAAGCAAAATTTGATGATACTGATCATTAATAATATTATTGCAGGGATAGTGTGGAGACGTTTGCACACAATATTCAGACTGGGAAAATACTTCAGAAGGGCTCTAGTCCTGTCATTACTGAGGTGCCATTAGACTGAACACATCAGCACAGGAAGCGAACGGTGCATGCTCCATTGGCCCTGGATTTGTGCAGGTTTATACTACAGGGCTAGGGTGTCGCTGAGAGGTTCTTATTCAGTGGCGAGGCCTCGGTGCTGGGGATTATTCTGGTCCAGTGAACCCAGCAGCCTGAGGATTTCAGACAGGGTTCCGGCGCCTAGCATTCGCCATGTAAATAGAGAGCAGAAGACCACATAATCCCTTCATTATACATGTGAGATTGAGAGTGTGTGAGGTGAGGAGGACAGCCCACATTTTTTTCATGTGTACGTCTCTGTGATTAAGGGTGTGTAAGTGTATTTTGTTTTGTCTCTGCTGTTGCTCTTGCAGTGCCACACATGACATCATTATTCAGCTACACACTGCTGCCTCTAGGCAGTTTTTAGAAATGTATGTGTGAGTGCATGTATTTGTGTACGTGCGTGTGTGTGTGTGTGTGTTTGTTTTTACCTGGCAGACAGGTTCCCAGGCTGGTCATTTAGGTCCTCAGGAACAGATAGTATAAGAGTTGTTGGGTGTGCCTTGGGGACAGAGAAAGACTGTAGTGTGTGCAGGGCCTGGTGCAGAAATTGCGTAGCACTCCCGGGAGCAGGCACAGGGTATAACTTCATTAGCAAGCTGAAGCCTCACATTAACTTGATTACACTAATAAATTTATTTTGCCAGTGACACAGGTTCCCTGGACATTTCTCATATTGACTGTTTTTTTTTTATTCTATTTGCATTTCTTCAGGTGCAGTCTGTGTTGCTGAGAAAGATTTAAATAGCTTTAAAAAGGTTCTTTATAATAAGATGTGGTATGCATGGTGTATTTAGATCTCCAGGGGCTTGGCCTAAACAACCTAAATGCATTGATCAAGTATACAAATGCTGCAGCTCTGAGAAGACACCTGTGACCTTATGACTTTTTTTTAGCAGCAAGAAGGAATATAAAATAGCTTACTGCAATTGAAATTAATCGTGCAATTTTATTTATTTAATTAATTATTTAATTTATTTCTCTTTGTGTACTCATTCATTTCGTTATAGAGATAATGTGAATGAGGTTGGCTACACAGTACCTTAGAAATAGAGCTGATCAACATAAGCATGAAATAAACATAGATACAAACTACAGACATTTTACGTTTTCCACTATATGGAGAAGAATAACATTTTAAGAGGTTATGACTGGATTTATAAAGAAGATTGAATGCCATTTAATTTAGTTCAGGAATATGTAATTTATGCAGTGTGTATAACTATATGTGCTGTGTGTGTCTGTGTGTGTGTGTGTGTGTGTGTGTGTGTGTGTTTATGCACATGTGCGTGGGTTGGGACACAGCCTGTCTGGAACATCTGGAACATGTAATACCTGTAATCAGTAAGGCTGGAGATTTCAAGTAATGCAAATAATGAACACCTATCTGTGGCCACTGGTAATTTCTCCTTTCACACTGCCCCGCCACTCAGGCTCTTTTGGCATTTTCTGTGGCCAGTCCTCTCCAATCAGCGCAGGTAGATGTATATTAGCTGAGATTTCCTTTGTAAATGCTTCATTGACTAGTATTTCTTAACTGGTACAGCAAAAGGGGACTGAGGTCACTTTTTTCGTGTCAGTACATTTGCACTGATCTTGTACTATCTTAATAACAAGGTCAAATTATGAGCAATTCTCTAGCGCCTTCATCAGTTAAAACATATCCTTTAAGATGAGTTTAAACCCCATCAGCAGTCATGTTCACTACTTGACCTTGGCCTTGAGTCTGAGCTGCATGTTAATGAATAGACTTTGTGTTTGGTCCATGTACTTCTCCAGTACAATCATTCTCTTCTCTCTGCTTCATCTATTAGATGGTACAAGGTGATGCAGGTTTATTAAGTTCACCTACCTTGAACTGTATCTACACTCTGTATACAATTACTGGATGCATCTGTTACGTTTCTACACTGTCTGCCAGTTGTAAGGGACCAGAGCATGACTGGTATTAAGCAGATTTTATTTGAGTGAGGGATGATTCTTAGGACAGCAGTGACACTGACATAGTAGTGGCATTATTTTTATTGGGTTTTGGTATATTATGACAGCATGCAATATCCTCCCTTGATCCTTGTTTATACGAAAAGGGAGTTTTATATGATGATATCTGATAATAATAATAATGGCATATTATGTGTGTGGTGCTACAAGTGTGTCATAGACAGAAATTTTAGCACTGTGTATACTTATTTGCCATTATATCAGAGTCATTATCCCACCGTGTATGTGTACATTTAAAGACTATAGCTCGTTTTTTATTCATGATTCGTGTTAGTTGTCTTTAAACCACTTCAGTCAGTTTCTGACTGCTGTTACCTGGAGACTTTTGACTGGAGGTCTATTCTCAAGTCAGCGGTAACACTGATGTGTTTTGAAACCCCAGGAGAGCTGGATACACTCTTACCAGCACCACACTTTATCATATTAGTGTCATTATCAGGGTAGCAGTGGTCCTTTTACATTAGAAAGAGTATAGGACAATGAGAGATTGTTCAGTTTGGCTACATTCTACTCACAAAGTGTACATATTTGCTAGGTGTACCTAATAAACAGGAAACTCAGTGTGTGTAGCATACATGAATGAAACCATTGGCCTCTAACAAGATGCTTACTTGCATGCTATCCAGACTGTAAATGAAGTGATACTTCTGACCTCCAAAGCAACCACACCATCACACATCTTCCTGTTCCAGAGCAGTGGAAGCTCAGTGGTTAAGACGTTGGACTACTGATTGGAAGATCGTGAGTTAAACCCCAGCACTGACAAGCTGCTGGGCCCTTCAGCAAGGCCCTTAACCTTCAACTGCTCCGTTGTATAATTGAGATAAATGTAAGTCTCTCTGGATAAGGGCATCTGCCAAATGCCATAAATGTTAAATTTAAAAAAGAAATGTTCTCCTTCATTCAGTGTGGATGAGAAGACCCTAGGGCTGATGAAAGGTCAGCTCAAAGGTATTGCAGTGAGTCTGACAGAAGTAGCAAAATTAATAATAAAGCAGGTAAAAAGTACTGGACATATAATGACGAAGTTATTCTGGATGATTTCTGAGCCATGGAGCTAATAGACTTGTTGACTGCATGACTGCTCTAGCTAGCCTCTATGTTTTTTTTAAAGTCTAAAACAGAATAAAACTAATGCAAACCAAGTTGCCTGGCAACACTCTGTGGAAGACTCATAGCTGGAGCCCTTGAGCTGTCCAGTGTCTCCACGGGAGGTCTGGAGCTGACATTAAACATGTGCTTAATTATTATCTTCTGCCAACAAGATGGAGCCATTCCTTCAGAGCAAATATTCGGCTATGGCCGTCTAATGCATGCTGGCTCATAGCAACAGGCATGGGTTCCACATTTACAGAGGCAGATGTACATTTCCTGTATGAGTAATGTGTCAGATTCTGGACTTTCTCTAGGTTAACTGGCGTGGTGGGAGGTGTAGCAGTATAAAGGAGACAGTGGTACAGATTAAAGATTCTGTTGAGCTATGAAGACAAAGGATGTGTTTGTGTTTAAAGTTCACTTGTTGCAAAACTGCTGCTCATACAGCTGTGGAGTTGCAGTGAGTGGGTGTTCGCACGGTTTTAAGGATGGTTTATCCTTTCAGCTTAAATGTGACAGACCAGAGCGTGGCCTCTGTGATCTAAAGGGTAGTTATAAAAATGTTCATGTGCATGTCGTAATAACTGATTTTTATCATGCAGCTCTCATGCAAGCGTGGCTCTGACAAACAGAAATTAGGCTTCACATAGAGCTACTATAATTCCACATGAAAAGCAAAATGAAGACAAAGATTTGGTGGGGAAATAGTATGTTTGAAGTGAATTATACAGTCTATTCAGTATGATAAGAACAGGAAATGTTTTTTGCACTGTAGCTGGACTGGTGTATAAGACAGCATCTCTTTATTGCTCATTAATAAGGTGATTATAAAGTCACTCCAGTGACTTTTTTAAAATGTAGATTTAATCTGGAAGAGTCTTTCAGTTATTTTTAGATTATATTCCCATAAGAAATGCCAACTTGCTGCTGTTACCAACCTATATTTAAAAAAAATCGTTATATAAAATTTTATCTCCAACCCACTGTAAAAAATATGACTACAAAAGCCAGACCATTACCTTTTCAACTTAGAGAGAATCCTCATTTATTATTTCTGGGTACGTTAGGTCTGTCCCTCAATATATAGACCCTGATCTTGTCTTCTTACCATCTACTTCCTACAATATGACTCACAAATGAACAGAAGAGCAGTCAGTGAATAAAGATATACTCAAGAAAGACAGTTTTAACGTGGACTTGCAGAAGTAAAACTGAATTTTGTTTTTGCTTTTGCAGTGAGGCTGAAGGGATCAGAATGCTGTTTTGAACAGGTGGCCTTAAGTCCAGTCAGGTGACAGATCTGAGCTGCAAATAGCTTAGCTGTAGCTTATTTGAAGATTGGCTTCATGTTGAAACACAAATATGCACGCGGACTCACCAGCACACACCTGCTTCCTGTTTAGGATGGGGAAGCTGATATTGAATTACACACATTTATGCACTTTATATGCAATCGCACATAGCTATCTATTATGCATATTTAAAACAGAAAGCATTACAAGTGAAATGATTTAAAACACACTGGAAGGAGGAGTTGAAAACATGGTGGTGTGTAGCTCGCTTTTCAGTGTCGGTGCACGGCAACCCTTCACTGCAGCAGCGTGTCTTTAGAGGAGCTTGGTTATGGCACCGTGGACCTCAAGCAGCAGTGAACACACCACTGATAGACCTTCCTTTCTGTCTACATCTTTTTTATTTCTCTCTCTCGATCTCTGATTCTGCACACACCTTCATGTTGAAATATATGCTCAAAAGTCTGCTGAAATAGTGCAACCACATACCTTAAGTCTTAAAAAAGTATTAATTATTACTGCGTTTTTTGAGACTAGTGGAAATCGATGAACACTTGTTAAAGTATTACATTTATCAGTACCATATTTCCTGCATTAAAATTTATAATGCTACTTGATGCACTAGCATCATAAAACCGGTCACATTCCTTTGGAAGTTTTAGTAATTTAATATTCAGTGCTATTGCATCATCTGTTTATGAAACTTGTCTTTTCCACCATTTAGGTTACAGAACAAACACATAAAACATGTCTGACAATCACATAAAGGTTTTGTTGCACTTAAAATTTTTGACAGCAACATTTGTCAAGGGTTTTACATTTGATAAATTCCTGAAGGCTCAAAGCAATATGCACAGTTGTGTTTTCCCTGGATTAACACGTCTGATTCAACATTAAACTCATTACCAAACTCTTCAAGTTGTGAGTTCAGTGAGTTTGCTAGTGAGGGCCAGATGCATTAAGGTGTTTGGACAAGTTATTGATTGCAATTTATCTGCATTCTGTGCAAGAAAGTGTGTTGTATCTGAGACTGAAAGTGCTTAAATACACAGTTTGTGCATCATGTAGGTGGCAGTGCTGAGGAGATTCAGAACCTGAGCGACACTCTTTATTTTCATTCATTCATTCATTCATTCATTCATTCGTTCATCTTCAGTAACCACTGGTCAAGGTTGCAGTGGATCTGGTGTCTACTCTGGGAACACTGAGTGTAGGCAGGAATACACGCTTGATGGGATGCCAGTCTATCACAGGACACACACATTAACACACTCATTCACAACTGAGGACATTTTAGAGTCACCAGTCTACCTACTGGTATGCTTTCTGGGAGGTGGGAGGAAACCTGAGAACCCAGAAGAAACCCACATGGACATGGGGAGAACATGTGCAACTCCACACAGACAGTAACCCGAGCTCAGGATTAAACTAGGGACCCGGGGGTCTGAGGACTCTCGCTGCAAAAACCACATCTTAGCAACTGAAAATATCTTGCATATAGTCACATTTATATAGTATTTGCTATTACATGATTACAGCAGACCAAATATAAGATTATTAAACCTATTTCTTTACATATATTTCTCATTTCAAGCTGGAAATCGTTCTTGTTCTATTGGCAGATAATTATTCTAATTTTAATAATTTGTTTCTAGAAAGAAGCAAATTTACCTTAATGATAATAATGATATAATAATCTCATAATAAGAAATATTAGCTAACTTCACCCATACTCAAGATATTTTCACTTGCTAAGATATCATTTTTACTGTGCTTATTTTTTTAACACATGCTGTAAGAAGTAGCCTCTCATTTAAAACCTAAATAATTAAGTATGAGGTATCATAAGGATGATGCTAAATTTCAAATTCAGAACGTAAAGCTATGAAGTCAGATTTAGACTGATAAGCCATCATGCAGTCTGCAGGATATATTATGAAACTGAGTTATCTAGTTAACTTTATTAAGTTTATTTTAAGATAGCAATAACTAACGTTGCATTCAGCTGAGCGCTACATTGATTTGGACAGGTTATCTCACTAACGCATGTATCTCGGGGTAGATATACCCTGCTGGCCTGATGTACTGAGCAGAATCATTTTCAGCCAGCTGTGATAAACGCATGTAATTTATTTTTTTTTTAGGCCCCTCATGTCAGGAAATTTGATCTGTGTCCACGAATATTGAATATTTGCCTATTCCAGTGTCAGCGGTTAGTCCTGTGGAATGTATCTGCTCAGCAAGTCTATTTTTCTTTTACAATGTAATGGAAAAATGGAAGGTCATTGAAAACAGAAATATTAAACCACAGTACAGGTTCTAAGCTACACAAGTGGCCTACAACAGTGAGGTCGTGTAATCTTTTACTTTTCACCACAGTTCTAGAGAAACACAGAGCATACGCTCATGCCGATACTCTGAGTTATTTTGTGCGGCATAATTTTAACATCACTCCGTACATTTTTCACTTACTCTGCAATAACTGTCCCCTGGCGTATTAAATCATTTGTCTAACCTCCTCCTGCATGTCTTCACTCCTCCCTTGTGCTTTCTTTCCTGGCATCATCTTTCTGGCCTCTGGGTCTGGTGTCTGTTGTCATCATTTCTAGATGAATGACAGAGTGCCTACAGGAAAAGGCATATGGCTGTACAGCAGTGACTGATTATCAGCCGCTCCTATATTTTTCTACCATGGCGAGGTGTGTGTAAGTGTGTTAAGACTAAGATGCATCCTACTTTTATATTATTTTGCATCATCACTCTTCCGTTATCCGTCTTGACAGAGCTTGTTTGTCATGGCAAGACCTGCTGGAACCCTCCCCCTCCCCTGAGCCCGGTCCAATCAGCCCTCAGTAGAGTGGCGCGGCCATCAGAGCTCAGTGTGTCTCCACCCAGCAGGGCATCAATCAGCAGCAGCTCAGAGACGTGGCACTGCTGTGGGCATCGAGGTCACCATAGCCTGCCTGCTCAATTCTTATTCACACGTCTGTGGTGGAGCCCGAGCCTTCATCAGTCCACCCAACTTCATTTATACAGCAGCTAAAAAAAACAAAAATGCTGTGCAATGTAGAAAACAAGTTCAAATCCACACCATGGCATGGACATCAGTGACTGAGAGTCCAAGAATGCATAATTGTCCGTGTTGTGTGGGTTCATAGGAAGACATTCCTGTTTCAGCTTTTTGATCATCACAAAACTAGCCATTTGTAGGCGTCTTGGAGCTGGCACATATTAGCTCTCATCCTCAAAGGTTTAGTAGCTGTTGTATGATTAGGAGAGAAAACAGGGGAATAGAGTAGACTCAGTGAGCAGGTGGGAATTGGTTACAGATAATAGGGTAACTGGTTTAAAAAATGTAAAACACCTTTAACATGTACAATGGTAATTAAAACCATTCTTTTAGCAGTCAGTGACCCCTTCCATAGTGAACGAAACCCCCTTTTTATCACCGTTCAGATTCAATTTTAAGAACAATAGAGGAAGTATGTATCATCATATTAATTTAATTGAGCTATTAGAGGATTTTATTCTTGACCATTCCATTCATCAAGACGTAGATTTGAAACATTGTGTGTCATATTAACACTACGTCACTGTATTATTAAAATTACATTTTTATTTTTATTATTATTTTTTTAATCAGAGATTAACGTTAACATTATTTATGCCTGTTTTTTTTTAGGTTTTGAGTTTTAACTTTTCCAGTTGAGTTGTAGCTTATCCATTTCAAGTGACTAGTCAGTGAGGCTTATATCTCAAATAACTAAATAACATCCATAACAACCTTAGTTCTAGTAATTTCCACCACTGTTGTGTGGTTTAGAAAAAAAAAGCAATACAGTCTTTGAGAACCATTAGTGTAAAAAAAAAGTGCAAGTGCAAGAAAAAAAAGAGATAACTAAACAGTATTAGAACTTTTTTTTTTTAAAAAAACTACAGTATGATTAAATGTTAATGTTAAATAGATTACTCTGAAGGGTTTCCTTTGGGTGCATTAGCAGTTGTAAAGTAAAAAAATAAAATAGAATAAAAAAAAAAAAAAAAACTTGTCAATGTCAATTTGCTCAAAACCATTTCCCTGTCTCTGGGAAGTAATTGTACTAAGAGCTGAATCAACTGAGGATGTTATTGCTGGTCCTGTTGATGGTATCTATTTTTCTATTAGCACAGTGACAAATACAATGTGTTGAGGTCAGTGTTCTTATTCTCATCAGTGACAGCTTTAAGTTATCTTCTGCCCTCTGACCACAGTCTGGCTTAGGAAGTTGTATTTCTTCAGCTTGTGGAATGAATCAGATGAGTCAATATCGTTTTCGCCATGCTGCAGCTCTGCAGCACACCAGGGAGTCCTCCACATGCACAGCCTCCATCATTGGCTTATTAAGAGAGGCGCTTGTCTCCTATTGATCCACTAGGCTGCTGCATCACTCTGTGTTATTACCTTCACGCCTCTTGTCCTTCAGTGCCTCCCTCTCTGCTCACCCAAACATCCAGCGTGCTGGCGCTGATTCAGGAAATTAACTGAACACGCATTGTAAAGTTTGTAGATACAGTTTACCGTGTGGTTTTAAGAACTGTTCACTCAGGAGTGTCTCAGACTACAGAAGGGATTTAGATTCTAGACTAGGTTTAATTTCTTCACTAAGATCCAGTAATCTGAGGTAAAACTGAGTAGTAGTAAACTGCTCTGAGGTGTTTTAAGGTAGTGAAGGATGCCCACAGGTACCTGTTTTTCACGTCAGCTCCATCAGCTTAGAAAAAAAAAAAAAACGGACAAGCGGGTAATGATATAAAGTGATGTAATAGGTCTGCTCTCCCGCTTGCCTCCCTCAGCCTCACTGATCCTACGTGTGATTGACAGGTGGGAAATGTCTGCCGAGTGCACAGCGGCTCCACGTGGACTTTGAAAGAGCTGTGTTGGGGCCAGAGCAGCCTTCCTTTATTTAACAGGCTCGTCTGTGTGAGAGAGATATGGCCTGTGGGCCTCTTTAGTGCTGTGGATGTGTGGAAGCCTGTAAGTTTTGTCTGTCACTGTATTTCATGTTCTTTTGGGACATTGGACACTCTGCTTTTGGGATATGGCTTTTTTTGTTGTTTTGGTTTCATGGCTGATGTTCTTTGTTGTTGTTTTTGGACTACAGTCGAAGCTTTTTGTTGTGTTGGCCCTATGGCTGATTTTTTTTGTTGTTGTTTGAGTTCTGTTGATATCGTTTGCTTTGTTTTGTTTTGTTTTGTTTTGGCCCCGTGACTGATCTTTTTTGTTGTTTTAGCCCTATGGATGATGTTCTTGTCGTTGTTTTGTTGTCTTGTTGTTGATTTGTTCTTGTTCCTGGTTATTTTGTTGTTTTGGCCCTATGGCTTTTACGTTTTGTTGTTTTGGCCCTATGGATGATGTTCTTGTCGTTGTTTTGTTGTCTTGTTGTCTTGTCGTTGTCGGCCCTATGGATGATGTTTTTGTTATTGTGGGTGTTGTTTTGGGCCTACAACTGATGTTTTCTTTTTTTTTTTGGCCCTATGGCTCTTTTTTTGTTTTCGATGAATAGCTCACTCATCAGGAATGCCCTTTCTCCAGATTTGATTAATATTGTGTCTTAAAAATGCATCTAGCAAAAGTGTATTCTGGCTCATTTTATGTTCTGTAAAGTCTTTGCTTTAATTGTCTTTTAGAAATAACTTTTCAAAATAATTAGTTTTTTTCTGCTGCTTAATTTAATGGGATGTTAGGGTCTTAGCAATGTGTGGAGGTTGAACAGCTCCTGTTGGTCGTCGGTGTGATGTACAGTGACACAGCTGGGTGGAAGTGGTGTAGACGTTTGTCTGTGTGTGAGTGAGTATGTGAGGAGCTTGGGGTAGGGATGGGTGGTGGGGGTGACAGGGTGTCGCGGGGGTGTTTGTTTATTCCTCAATCAGAGCTGGGCTTAATGTAATAGCCAGGGTCTGTTCCACTCATTACGTAGCAGAGATGGTTTCCCTGCTCATATAGTGTATGTTATATGCTTATGACATTAACTTTTGCCATAAAACATTTTATGTTTGGCCAGGTGTTTAATATTTCATGGTTTTTGATTAATTCATCACTCTTAGAGTTATAGAGGGTTTTACCTGTCCAAATTTGTTGTGATGTGATAATAAAAGTCCAAATCAAGTTCTAAAACCATAGATAAATAGTTTACAAGCTACCAACTCAGTTCTCAACCATCAGCAGCTTGTTTCAACATGCTGTACAATGTTATCCGGATGCTCATCTCTCTTCCCAGTAACTCGGTTTCTTTAGGCCTTTGTTCTCCTTCACAGCCCATACCGGTGGTAGACGTCCCTATAAATAGAGACCGTCTCATTTTTCTTCCTCTCAATCTGCAGTGTTTCAGTTTTGTATTTCATTCCCCTGGCCAGCGTCTTGCATGCAGCTTAAAAAAGAGGATTAATACTGTGTAATTTTAATCAGGAAGCACAAGTGCTGCTAACGAATGCAGCTTGAGAGTAGAGCAGCAATTTTGGCTTGTTTTCTTCCTCGAACATTTAGAGCATCGGACTGAAATGCGTCTCGTTCTATTCATGCGTGAAGATGCGTCGTACCCCACCATCCCTTTCACCTCCCAAAGTCATCTGCAAATCATTTATAAATAACTGAAAAGGCGTGATTAATTACTTGGCTTAAATATTTTGCCTTTCCAAACAACTTTTTGCTTTTTGAATATTTGCCTATGATTGCAAGCACTCTTGAAGATTGGTGTTTGTAGCTAGCAGCCTTGTTTATACTACATTGATTAATACTACTGGTGCATTTGCATTAAAATAAGTAAACTCAGATTTATTTCTCATTTTTATCAACATACACATTTTTTTTAGATTCTTTGTGAGAGGATTTCATATTAAGCTTCAGACATTAGACTTGCTTACATCAACAGCAGAGAAGCAGGATAGAATTTTGATCAGGTATCTCCCACTGTATTTCATCATTACAAATGCCAGAAAGTCTTATTTTCCTTCCTTGCAGAACTTTCTTTTCTAGGTTAAATGGAGTCACTTATCTTGAGCACTGACAGAGGATTGTTGTTGTTTGTGAGGCTTTCACCAGGCCATGAGTTTAAACCACGATGTCCCAAGTTGGATAAGAGAGTGCTGCTATAAACAGGTCTAGACAAACACCTGGAAACATCTCATATTACAGCCCTCATCCCTTCTTTTAGGCTGCTGTTAGGTAAACAAAAACCTGTTAGCTCACTGGTTTTTCCATGGACTATGACTATGTAATCATAACCTTTGCTTCTATATAGTATAGATATTGTTGTAGCCGGGAAGTAATATCTTTGTATACAGAATGTATGTCTTGAGTGTTACAAAATATTCCTAGGTTATATGGACTGTAAATCAGATATTATAAACACAACTGTTAGGTAAATGATAAATTTAGAGCAATATCTATATCCAAGACATTAGGCCTATTCGGATTGGACTCGTTTCACATCCCTGGGAATTAATCCCCTCCCAGTTTCTCATGTCAGTAATTTTTATGGACTGCGTGTGCATGTGATGTATGTAACCTTCTATAAAATATCCCATATAATATACAAATATATATTCTGTCTGAATTGACATGTCAGTATAAAGACACTCCAGGAAGTGCTCTTTTCTATCACTTTCCAGCAAAGAACCCAAGTACTGGTCAGTTTTACTCAGGGGGTTTTAGGTACGTTCCTAACACAGGTGAAGTCATGTTATGGTCATGTGGCCTACTAATGATGAAGTGCTACTTGACAAGTGGTTATAATAAAGGTCAAAATGATCAGTTTGTATTATAATGAGATGTCTGTAGTATACATTGACACTGTCATATCTGTGATTTATGTCCATGCAAATCTATCATAATCATTAAAAGTGTCTTCATGCAACATATGTTTGGAAATTTTATTCTGTTGTAAATTTTATGCAGTTATACATGCACACAAAGTGTAACATTTGTTTTCTAAACTAATATGAATCCTTGAATCCACGTTTTTAGATGTGGATCAGGCATGCCATTGGTGTTACTAACTGATTATGTGAAATAAGAGCGTAGGAAATGGACTCTTTCAGGTTTTTTGATGCTTGGTTTGAATATGCAGGAATGGTCAAAGTATTAGGAAAATTGATTTTCATAATCAGACAGTTGCAAAAATAAGTAGGATGATAAAACTGATCAACCACGGATCACAGATTCAAACACAGAATGCCAAGTTTCACCATTTTAACTTTCCAGTGTTTGCACATCGTCTGAGTGAGCTTATTAATTAGATGAGGCATTTAGAAATAGTATTAACTTTTGTCAATTAGTAATAATGCCATCGAATTCACACAGTACCATATATAGCAGCTTCCTTCAGTTGTTTGTGCTCTGAAATGTTTGTAGTATAGATAAAGTTCCATCACATTTGCTGGTATGGAAAAAAACCCCACACACGTGAAGATAAACACATTCATACTAAGGCTATCTGACATTTGATTGTGGACACAGAGCAGTGAATGTAGCTTGTTTGTGTTATCAGATTAACCTGCTTCCTGTTTTTGAGGAAAGACGTGGCGAATATTTGCCCAGGATCACATATTTTTGCTGTTGTTTTTACTTTTTTCTCATTTACTGCTCCGTAGAGGTCTATGCCATCTGTTGTTGTGTAGCGTCTGTAAAAGAGGCTAGTGGCGGGGTGACAGGGACACCTGGGGCTCTTGTAAAGTGTCCAGGCCTTTTCCGGGGGGTAGTCACTAGCACAGTGTTGCCACTGTCAGGCCCCTTTCCTGTGCTGGCATGCAGACCAAAGTCACCCTTTATCTAGAGGTGACCTCCTCTTGCAGAAGTTATGAATCACCCTCTTAATCTGGCCAGACAGAGAGTCCTTCCACAAATGGAGAGGTGGACTCCTGTGCCGTGTCATCCACTAACAGATGGCATAAATCTTACTCTTAAACGCCGCATTAAGTATTAATCATTCTCAGCCGTGTTGCTGTCACGCTAGCCTGCGAAAAAAGCTGTGGGCGTGCAAAGTGTGATTAATGGACTCAGAGCTCTGCGGAGCCACGCTCTTGGCCCCCCACTCCTGCAACAACGGTCCAGAGAGGAAGCTGACCTCTGAGAGGTAGACAGATGGATCATTCTGGGTAATTAGCCGTGCGAACTTTCTGCTATTCGTTCTGAGATGGGCTCCTGGAGTTAGATGCAGTCATGTTGCAGACACGGCGGCACTTCCAAGTATGACTAGAGAGAATAAAGAGGCTCTGTTATTGGAGTCTGAAATGTTTGTGAGTTACTGAATTTCACTGATGATTTGTATAACGAAAGTGCCTTTTATTTTTTCACACATTGCTGTTTTTTTTTTTTGAATATATTGCCGCTAAGTGATGTACAGTATGAAAAGAACCCCCCAGTGGTTTCCCTGCTGTTAGGCAGTTAATTAATGGTAGGATGTCTCCAGTCATGGCTGGACGTCTAGGCCATTTTGGCTCTACTTATCAGCTTATAGTCTAGCCACACTGAACAACAGGAATGTCATTTTTATTTCAACGTTGAGTTTTCCACAAAGTAATTTCACAGAGATTTGGGCTGATTAACTAAGAAGTGGTTTTGTCCCCTAATGCCTGTGAAAGGCACAAGGATGAAGCTGAAAATGTTTTTCCTTAGACAAATAAAAACAAGGTTTACACTCAACAATAACTATGTGACACAGTGTGCTAGTTATTGCGTGATCGGGTAGAATGTTTAATTCATGCCTGTACACTTAACATTATATTAAATAAAGATCAACAAACATTTGCAGAAATGGATCATATACAGAAAAAACCCAGCTGTGTTTGTAACAGGTTTAAGACTGTCCAGGTGGATAATCACTTTGAGGGTTATGGGGTGGTGGGATGACTTGGTTATCAACTGGCGGTGGTGGTTTGGGTTCTGCACTACTGATCAGAAGGTTGTGAGTTTAAGTCATGGTACTGCCGAGCCTTCACTACACTTTACCCTCATCTATTTGAGCAAAACTGGAAGAAACTTACTGAAACCTTGTAGTGTTTGAAACAATTGCCCAAGGAACATCTCAGGGGACAAGGGCATTCTCATTACAGACAGATATGTGTCACTTGCAGCTATGAATGTGAACCACCAAGATCCAATCTAAGCAAAAAATCAGAAATGAAGATTGTAATGTGACTGAAGCCTCTGTTACTTTCCAAACCAGTGTGTGTTTGCGCGTGTATGCATATGCCCTGAAGTTAATGTGTGATGAGTGGGCAGTGTGGCTCTGCCATCCTCAGCATGTCCCTTAGCCCTGTGCCTCCTTAGACAACGTGATGAAAACCACCAGACATAATTACGTTGTCTGAGTGAATCAGCAGAGAGACGCCTTCATCCCCAGCGAAGCGCCACAGCCAGACCACTACACATTTCCTCCCGAGCGCCATTATTGAAATTAAACCATGCGCTGTCAGATCCACTGTTGGTGGATGTGTTGGTGCTTGTGATCCGTTAAACAAGTTTAAGCCTTTTTGATTATTTTTGTCTCTCTTTTTTTTTTTTGCCCAGGATTTGCTTGCGACATTTTGCCTTCTAAAAATTTGTTAGAGAAAGCTAAGATTGTTCTCAGGTCAGACATTTTTTTTCTTTCCGTGTTGCTCAGTTGAAGCCTTGTTACATTTTTGTTAAGCCTTATGATTTCATGGTAGACTGAATAATTCTTTCTGGGAGCATTCATAGAAGGTTTGAGTTCAAATTACTTTTCTGACAAGAGTGAATTAATGGATATATAGAATGAAACCACAATAAGCATACTGAGTTAGAATAATATAATAATAACATAATACAATGGTCATTACAATTGTTTTAATAATCAAAACTCACTCAAGGTTTGACACTTTGGCTTCTTGTTTAAACACATGTAGCTGAGTTTTAAGCTTTAATAGTGAGAATAAGAAGCCTTAAATATAAACTTCTTTGCAACTATAGTGCTTGGGCCCATTCCAGAAAGAGAGCTTGAAAATCTTAAATTCTGAAGGGAATTCAAAGTCTACATTCAAATTCGATCTGGAATAAGCTGTATATAAACACCACGTGT
Source organism: Pangasianodon hypophthalmus (assembly GCF_027358585.1). Classification (NCBI taxonomy): domain Eukaryota; kingdom Metazoa; phylum Chordata; class Actinopteri; order Siluriformes; family Pangasiidae; genus Pangasianodon; species Pangasianodon hypophthalmus. The sequence continues at coordinate 1,084,868 of NC_069710.1, forward strand.
GGTCTTGGAGAACTTTGTCGTGGCAACAAATTCAGTGGAATGCGTCATTTGCATAATAGTTTGTTTTTCTGATCACTCTAGAGGTCATGCTGAACAATTTTATTTCAGTTTCAGTTTGAAGGCAACAGGAATAAAGCACAGGCCCAGAAACTTTATGGAAGGCATTTTGGAGGAGCAGCCTACCACTTAGCTGACACGTTCTTTTGAAATATTTCATACTTCAAATATTGGCTGATTTATTTTCTCAGCAAGAAAGAAGAGAAAAAATCAAACAACACTAATGTGTTCAATAAAAGAAGATGCCATTTTTTTTTATTAGTGCCTTAAATGTAAAAAAATGGAAAGAATGGAAAATATGAATTATTGTGATTTTTACAGTAAGTTACATGATCTGTAAGTTACATGATCTGTAAGTTACATGATCTGTGTTAATGAAGCCAGATGCATTTACAGATGCAGTTTTTTTCCTCATTAGTAAAACTTTTCTAAAATAAAGCCTCATTTCTGCTTAAGCTTTATGTGAGAATAATTTACCAAGCAGTTTGACTAGCAGTGCTGGCAAAGACAAAGATTTCTGCTCCTACGCCTGAGAAACGTGAGAATGATAAATGTATTAGCATACAGTCTTGATATGTTATTTTTATACCTTTTCTGTTTTTTTCTTTTTTTTTCTTTATACTTCAGTTTTAATATTCAAGCCAAAACAAGATTATATTATATAAAAAAATATTATACATTATATGAGTCCCTGGAGGAGTAGTGTTTAGGCCACAGTGCTCTCTCACCGCTGCAGCCTGGGTTCGATTCCCGGCCACAGAACCGACCTCAGCCACTGGGGTTGTGTGCAACAGCGAGGTCTCAGTGCCGGTCCCAAGCCCGGATAAAATTGTGGAAGGTTGCGTCGGGAAGGGCATCCAGCATAAAACCTGTGCCAAATCAAATACACGCGGACCAGTGATCTGCTCTGGCCACCCCTAATGGGAGCAGCCAAAAGATGAACAACATTATACACTCTATGGCCAAAGGTTTGTGAACATCTGACCATACATGGGCCTTCACCCAATCTGTTGCAACAAAGTTAGAAGCACACAGTTGTACAAAATGTCTTTGTATGCTGTAAAATTACAATTTCTTTTACTGGAACTATAGGACCCAAACCTGTTCCAGCATGACAATATCCCTGTGCACAAAGCGAGCTCACTGAAAACATGGTGTGTGAAGGTTGGAGTAGAAGAACTCACGTGTCCTGCACAGAGCCCTGACCTCAACCCCACTGAATACCTTTGGGATGAACTGGAACACCGACTGCACCCCAGACCTCCTCATCCAACATCAGTGCCCAGCATTACTAACGCTTTTGTGGCTGAATGGGCCACACTCCAAGATGTAGTGGAAAGCCGTCCCAGAAGATTGGAGGTTAGGGGAGACTGAATCTGGAATGGGATGTTCAAAAATCACATATAGGTCTGATTGTCAGGTGTCCACATACCTTTGGCCATGTAGAGTATCTTGTGTTTGGACTGATCACCTTTAGCCTATGATGAAACTTTTCTATCCTGTTCTATCCAGGATGATAATGTCCCCATGCACAGGGCATGAAGGCTCACTGAATGGTTTAATGGGAATGAAAATGATGTGCCATGGCCTTCGTAGTCACCAGATCTCAACCCAATTCAACACCTTTGGTAGATATTGGAGCGGAATGTTAGATTGGTGTTCATCCCTCCAGTATAGTTCACTAAAGCTGTTCTGGTGGTTCATAGTGGTCCAACACCTTCCTAACACACTTTGTGTTGTATTTTCTTTAATTAGTCATCTGTGTGTATTTCTGAAACTTACTGGAACAGCTGATATATGAATACTAATCAAGACAAAGCATCTAAATTTGTTTCAAATAATGGTAAGTGTTATACCACTAACTGATTCTTTGGCTAATTCCCAGATTCCAGCTGCACATGTAATAATTAGTATGTGTGAGTTCCTGTTCTCACTGATGTATTGAGCGTCTCTCATGAGTTACATACAGATCCTCAGCAGAGGTGATGACAGCCTCTTCCTCTTTACTTGTTGCGTAGGTTTTTAATTGTCTCCCAACATAGGCTGAAATGTTTATTAGGGGATTAAAAGAAAAAGCAGTCATATAATTCAGATACATCCTAAATTCAACACACTATCAGCAACATCTTCCCTATAAAAAAAACACTGATTATGGTTGATTTAGCTGTAGAATGCTCAGAGTCAGACTGCACCCAAGAAGTCGAATGAAATAAGCAGCTCATGACTAGGTCTGATGCTGTTGAAGGGAGTTGCTTTTATGTAGAAATGGCCTAGCGCAGGCCTTGTGATGGCATCGGGTTTAATGCACAGCGACAGGTTTGAGAGCATGCTATCATAAGCCAGGGAAATTCAGATTCCACCTGAGTTCAACTTAGGTATGTGGGATGAGGTTAGAAACCACGCTGCCACTCTGTAATTGGATAAACTGTATTGTAGGAGGTTCTCAAGTCACGTCTGATTAGGGAGTTTGATTTAAACTGTTAAGTACCTGTTAAATAATGTCTAGGCCTGCTTTTCCAGACCTGTTAAGTACCCAGGAAGAATTATTAGTTTAGTATCCTGAATAAGGAGAAAGAATTAGGCAAGTGAAGGTAATGGGAAATAGATAGTTACAATTGTTAACCAGACTTTTAGCTATAAACATTTTGCTTTTGTACTAGACCACTGAACATTCGTAAAAGAGATATGTTAAGACTTGGATCACCACTTAGACTTGGAAATTGTACTACAGATTAAGCCACTTGCTGTTAATGTGAGTCGGAGAGTAATTTGGTTTAACAGGCCCTGAGGCTTTATTATATTAGGTCAAATGAGGGTACACTAGAGCTTGTACACTAGAGCTCTCCTGTCCTCATGCCACTGTAATCTTTTTTTTAATCACATATTGTTAATAGGGTGTGAGTCTTACTTCTGTTGATTGTAAGTTTTCTAGACAGGTGTCTGAAAATACACAGCTGTAAGAATTAATAGCACTCCTTCACTGCTCTGTCAGTGGAAGGTCATGGAAATACACTCATTTACAGAGGACCTCCTCTATACAAAAAGACATTTATGACTGACCTTGGGCTCCTGAATATTTGCCATATGCTTGGAAAATTCATTGCACTTGTTGGACATTGGAACAAAACTTTCCGTGTTTATCTGATCAAGGCTTTCTGCTTAGAGATGATAGCGGATTGAAAGTTATTCAATGCTACCTTCTTCCAATAACTTGTACCGTCACTTTATTTTATTTATTTATTTTTGCAAACCGTTAATATGAAAGGTTATTCTTCTGATTATTCACCTGGAGAATAAAGCAAAAAATCTGGTGCAGTTTTGATAAATGACTGGCCTTAACACTAACTAGGATAGGGGTATTTGAGATATTTCATTACTGTTCAGACTGTACATAATTCCTGATCAATTAAAAATGGCAGCGTAATTAAACTATCTGCCTCACGGCTCCCAATAGGAAGTGACTTTTTCATTATCTCCATAGCAAGCCAATGCTAATTTTGCTTACTTTTAAAAGCCCGATGCATTCTCTACTGCAGTCTAAAGCCATCAGTGAGGATACGAAGAATGATGAATTATCTGGGGATAGGAAAAGAAAGGAAACATGTAATCTATTTGTCATGTTGTAGCTAATAACACTGTGCATCTATTGCTGCTTCCTTCTTGTGTCTCTGGGGACAGCTGCGGGAGAAAAAGCTGCAAGGTGCAGAAAGAAGTCTAGCCTTTTAACTGGCTGTGCAAATCCAATTGTTCAACATACAAGAAACCAGGCATACTGTCCTGCTGTGAAGAAATCCCAGTGAATAGCGCAATGGAGAAAAGACTGGCTTTGGAGAAAGGGAGAGTTAAGTGGGGGCTAAGGGTGATTAGTGGTGTCCTTGCTGGAATGTCTTGAGTCTGGCTGAGGTTGACTGGGACAGCTCCCTGCTAGGATAGGAATGCACAGTTCAGCTCTGTAACTATTATTTAGTTAGAAACCAGCAGTAAAGCACAAGGTAGGCTCATTAGCAGATAAAGCAGCTCAGATCACTGGGCCAACAGGGTTTTGTGTCATTTTTGCTTTCCGATCTGTGTCACCAGTTAAAACCATGGCTGAAACAATCAGGCAGTGGTGGATTTGCTAATGTAACGCCTTAATGAATGCTCTGAGGTGATATCTCCGCATCTGTACAGGGAAATGTGAATTATGTGATGTGCAGGGCAACTATAGAAATTATAGTAAGTGATCAAAGGTCTTTTGTGTTACGAGCCATTGGAGACATTTTACCCTTAACATATTCAAAGGCATTGACTTTGGGATAAAAATAAACGAGTAAATGTCTACCATTAGAACAATGATTTCAGTAACAGATGGTGAAGAGCACTTACAGGATGCGAGTGTTTCCTCTCACCTGTTCCCAGTCAAGGTTTAGTTACCGAGTCACAGTCAGTAACATGGAGCATATGGCCACTCTTCAAACTTTAATTACCCAATAAACCCCCCCAAAAATAAAAGCTCCAGCACACCACACTGCTCATGCCGGGACCTCTTGCTTTATTGCTTTGGCTGTGCTGATGTAAAATTTGCTTTCTGCCATATAAACAGCCCCAAGGCTTCTGTGGCTGAGGTCACAGTTGCCTGCTGGCATCTCTGAACATGACCTTGACTGCTCTGATAGAACTGAGAGGAAGAAAGGGGCTGATAAAAGTAAATCATAAGGGAGAGACAAGCTTTGCTGCCCTGTTTGTCAGCATCAATGGAAAGCTGACTCTCCAACAAGGCTCCTTTGAAGTTAGGAAGTGTGCCGTGAGCCCATGCCATAGGTGTTTCTGCTCTCACCAGAGGCACTTCTAATTAGCTTTTGAACAGCGGGTGGCACTGCATTTCACCGTCTGCACTTTCTATGGTGGGCAAAGAAGACCTTGAACACTGCCCCCTGCTGCCTGCATGACATTTAGTAGCTGTATCTATTTTCTCTATGTCACTTTTTCACTCTTCTTGTGCTTAATTTTTTTCTACCTCCTTGTCTTTCACTTTGCGTGCCTTTTCCTGTTTCATAGACTAATTTAACCACATTCAATCTCTCTCTGTAGCCTGACTGGCATATCAAAATGTGTGACAGAGCTGGCTTACCACGTTGTGTTGGCAGGAAGGAATGCCTGCACCTTAATCGGCAGACTGTTGTGGCATATTAGTGCCACCTTTCTTCCTCATTACTATGCAGATGACTTCTTTCCACTATTCCAGCTCATTTTCTAACAAGTCTCTTTTTTATATAAATATTGTGCATACAATTTTAGATATGTACCAAACCTCTATCTAGGAGCAAATGCACTATCATTAGTGGTTAGCTATAAAATATGCCTAGTGATTCATGGCACATTTTTCTATTTTCTGTGCTGCTCTGATTATTAGGAGAATCTCTCTAAACAGTGTAATAAAGCAACTTATTTCAAGGGACATAAACCAGAGAAGCACACAGAGTGTATCACGTCCATGCAAATATCCCTCTATTGCACATGAATTGTACATTAAACATAGTGAAATGCTTGATAATATGTCCTAACCTATAAAAGTGAGAAATTTCTCTCTCTTTAATATCTTTTCAAATGAACATTTCCAACAAATTGAGGTTGCAGGTGCCTCTCTCTTTGGTCATAATGAATTAGAAGGGTTGGAAATGGCTCTTCAAAAAGATGTGAGTGCTTGTGTGGCAAAATGCATTAAAAGAGTGTATAGCACTTGACTTGACATGGCTGCTATAGTCCTTCTCTCTATTCAATTGACTCATAGATGGCATTTAGCTGTGTCCTTCACAGCCTCTGTCTCTTGTAGGGACCTTTAAGTGGCTATTCTGCTAAAGCTTATCAAGAACCAGTGCTTACCTCCCCCTTTTTTTTTTCAATTAACTTTTATTTTACCACACAGACCACATCATTTTCCAATAAGAGCCTGGCCAAGGAGCAGAGATACAGTGGCAGTACGCTGAGTAATATTTGTATTGTTTAGACATCTTCTGTCTGTCTGTGTGGGTGCAGCAAGGCCAGCTATAGTTTGTATTATCACTGAAGATTCTTTATTCAGTTCAGCATGGGTGAAATTTCTCCAGTTCAACAGAGCAAGAAAGATTTACTGAGTCGCAGAGGCTCTATAATTGAATGGAGCACTAGCATTTGTACTATGGCGCTGTATGATGCTGTACAGTGCTGTGTAGCATTTAACCAGTTCATGTGTTGGTTTGGTTCTCAGTATTAATCCCAAGACTAAGTTCACTCCTAGCATAGTATCTAAAGCTAGTGACAATGCTTTACATAACAGTGACTCCCTTTCACTGTGCTTTGGCACTCTCTCCTTCTTTGCAGTCTTCTTTTTTTTTTCTCTTTCACATTTCCAGCTCTATCCATGTCTCTGTCTTTGTGATACCTTGAGTGCGTTGTGTTGCTGTGAGGATTCAGAGCGATTCTGGAGTTTGGAGACAGAGCAAGTGGAGATCATGTTTGCATATTTGGTTTCACTTTGACTGCTTCTGAGCTGACAGAGCATATGCAAACAGATATGTGTGATTCCAGACTGCTTCCTCTCATCTCTCCAGCTGTCCATCTCAGGGGTTCTGTTTGGAAATCTAAGGGTACTTTTAGTCGTCTCTCCTGACACTCGCTCACAGTGCTTGCATTTGAAGTAAGAAGAAGCACACACACACAAGCTGTAGGGAATGCACACAGATCAAGACACAAACATGCACTAAATTCAAATCAGAATTGTGATGCTCAGTGCTAATGTGTAGAGACAGTGAAAGAGCTGTAAACTTGGAATTATATATTATATCATGATGTTCAAAATACACATCTTCAGTACACTTGCATTCCTGCCTTTGTAGACAGCATTTTAGAGAATATTTGCATACTCAAAAGCTAACTCATTTGGAAGCTAACTCATTTGGAAGAAGTGTTAAACACTAACGAATGTTTGTGCATGTGTTTCTCAAGCTAGCATAGTTATCTTATCCTAATACTAGATATGTTAGTTAGATATGCTACTAAATACCTAGCTAGCTAACTAACATAGCTAAGATAATATATCTAAACATGTTATATTGGCTAGCTCAAGGACTACATGTACAAATGCAATTTGAGAACCATTTATACATGTGTTTCTCAAGCTAGCTAATGTAACATGCGTAGTTATCTTAATACTAGCTACGTTAGTTAGCTAGCTATGTATTTAGTAGCATAACCTTTCCCTTGACTCCTACATGAGACACTTGTGCGTGATGAACATTCCTCAAGACGGTGCAGTGGATATGAAGCGTAAGCATTCAGCATGAGCAGTCTTTGTCCCTTAAGCTTCCACACAGAAAAGTGTAGAAATGTGTATGTGTATGCGAATGTGCATGTTGCGTGTATGTGTAGGCCATATCGCCTGCGGGCTAACTGGCTTCTGTAATTCCGACTCATCAAGTAAATCTGTTTCCATGCTGATAGCGGATTGGCCCTCCACCGCTGGAGCACCACTTAACTGCAGGGCCCAAAGACGAAGAGAGGAAGCTAATTAAAACAGATTCAGTCTGGACATATTTTTACTGGAGGCAGTCAAACATCCATGCCAAATATGTCAAGCGTGAGATTCTGGGGCTAGGTGGCCCATCTGAGGAAAGACAGGCAGTAGTAGAGCTGTGAACACTTTAATCCAGATGTTTTTAGTGTCATATAAAATGAGGTACTAGCTGATTTTGTATATCAGCTGTAGTGTGGATTATTTATTTATTTATTTATTTATTTGTGAGATATTAGGGCTCTAAATTGTCCCACATAAACCACCAGTCTTGCTCCAGAATTCTGCTCCACTGCATTTATGCTCTCCTTCTGACTCAGTGTGAGGTGATATGGGATGAGCTGTTGTTTCAGCTCCATTGCACCACCACAAATTTCCTTTTCCACACTGGCTTTAATTAGCTTCATTTGAGGGTGAAAGACCATGAGGCATTCTCTGTTCAACAGGCTGGTGCTGCCATGGCTGCTGCTCACACTCGAGTGCTGATTGCTGTAGTCTCCCGCCCCAGCTGCTAATACACACACACACACACACACACACACACACACACACAAAATGCAAACTTACACAAAGTATTAATACATTTCACATTGTGAAGTTTTATCTTCTTTCTTCTCTGATAGGCAGATAGTTATTAAATATCACTTATACCAGAGCACTGCTGAAAGCCTGGGTCTGATTGGATAGAAGGTGTTGATTAATTAAAAAAGATTGTAATTGTTGATGTTGTGAAGTGTTCTGTGATGAGATGTTTAGCATTTTTCGAAACAGTCTCGAGTGTCAGTACTTATAATACAAGAATGACTTCAGGACTGAGGGCTTTGTGGTTTCTTGTTAGCTGCATTTTATTGTCTTATTAACTTCAAGAGAGAGAAATTTCCACAACATGTATGTAAATGTAATTAGAAACAAATGAAGTGTTGTTCATTAATTAATTAATTAATTAAAGGCTTGCGTATGTTGGCAAATTGCTGTGGTAGAAGAGGAATAAAACACTTTGGGACATTCTATTATTTGAAAGTATACAACTTTGGTCCACATCACACCACCTCATCAATAATTATTATTCTATAACAGTAAGCCCCATCATGTTTTATTCCTTACATAATTAGCATGATGTAAATGCATTTCATTGCATAGCAAAACAACATGCATAATGCTAAACTGGTAGCTGTAAGCTTCCCTTGTTTGTTAGCAGTATGTTAGAAAAACATGTCTTGGCTGAACAACTATATTTGGCATCAGTGGTATACTTGGGTTTTTTGCCAAAGTACTTCTCACAACACTGGAGGACATTAAATCTGTAAAGTGAGAAGATGAGTCTTTATATAAAAAGTGATATACTGCATGCAGGGTATACATATATTATTGCTTTACACATTTTTATAAGGCAAATAATTTTACACACTTACTCACAGAAGGTTTTTTTTATACCTGATTTAGACTATTTTCTACACAGTATAATAATAATAATAGTGAAGACACAAATAAAAATTATGAAAAATGAAAAAAAAATGAAAAAGCCTTGAGCAGCTCAAAACCTAATAGCCTTAATGACAGACCACTTTTTGAAAATTTTGATTTTTTTACTACATAAAAGAGTGCAAATGATGGCTGCATGCATCATGGAGTAGTTCATAGTGAAAGTTAATGTGAGTGCCACTAATGAATTAAAATAACACAGGGAATAGTGCAAGTTAATGCTGTGCTATTCTGAGATAGATAGGTCAGTGCTTCCCTGACATTAGGATTACTTGCTATCAATTGCCTTGGTAGGAAACACCATGGCACCAAAGCACAGTACAGATGTTTTAGTTTATTACTGAGAGTGCAGGTATATTTAGCCAAAATGTCATGCAAAGGATAGAGGTTATTGGCCATAATGACTAGAAATTTATTAAGTGTCTGCCTTTCTGCCACTGCCATCAACAAATCCAGTTTGACTCCTACAACAGATGGGTTTATTGAGATTGTTTGTGGCACCTTGCTAATGATATTACTCCAGTACACTCCGGCATGGATTAGCTATGACAGACCTTAATCTCTTCAAGAGATGGAGGTGGTTCTGGTGCATTTTGTACAATTTCACTGCACCTCTATATCCACACCATCGATAGTTGCAAGGGACACAGGGGCCATAGACCTTCTGAAGTCACCTTGTCGCACAGAAGAATCACACATCCTAAAATAATTCTTTGGTCATGAGTCTTAGAACACGTTATATGGTGTGCCACTGTGTCTAACAGTGTCAGAAAATTTTTTATTAAGATCTCACTGTGTGGCCACTGCTACAAAGTACATCACAGATTAGTTAAAGAGGACAACATAGGATGACTAACAAAATACTACAATAAATATAATAAAAAGCTCATATTAACTAATGTAATGTTACCAGCCTACATGCCTGCTCCCTCCTGCAGCGAGTTGCGAAGCTGCCATGCATGCTAATAGACAGAAAAACAATCCTTCCAGGTTGTAATCTTTTATCCAGCCACAAATGACTCCGAACTCTTCTTCTTCACCCTTTAATACATGTTTTCTCTAGGCATAGCATTGCTGCTTTAATACCAAGGGTTTGTTTTATGTTTGTGTGACCTCATCATGTAATCTGACATGGAGAACACATGCTATCACACAGTCTGTTACAGATCTTATTGTACAGTGTGACAAGTCTCATACAGTGTGACAAGTAATAATCATAAAAGACTGCTGAAATCACACAGTGTAAAACAGGCTTTAGTTTAACTGCGGCTTGTTCAATTTCTACCATTTAGCAAGTCTTTCACCAAGACCCTGGAATCATACAGTATTTCACACCCCACTGTGGATGTCTTATCAGAAATTTCTGCATATGACAGGAATCAAAGTTTAATCTAAAACTGGAGGTAGACAGTTTGGTTCCCTTGGCTCACAGCTATGTCTGACACAGCCATGAAGACACACAAACTCATGATATGATGGATTCGTCCTCTGGCATCAGCCAGTGCTGATACAGCAACACAGGCTGTATGGTGTTGAATTCACTGGAGAAGTTATGTACCATAATCCTCACAGTGCTGCCTGTTTTTTTTCCCAAATGGGTGTCAGTCTTTTCAGCACATAAATAACAGCATCGTCCACACTAATTCCATCAAGTGACCATCTAGACTATCTAGATTCCTTTACGTATGTTGTCACTTAAGGCTTTTATTTGGCCGTCTCTTGGTGACTTCGGTCACACAGGAAATTTTCCACATGAGATGTGACAGCAGAAGTTGAAGTACACAGCTTCAGCACCTTTGGCTTGCTGGCATTAGGGCCTGCAGCTTTGCCTTGTCTGTGTGTCCTCATCTCCTTCCTCACTTGGTGTGTGAAGTGTATTAGAAGGCAGTGGCAGCATGATAGACATAGGCTCTTGATAACAGTATATTTAAGCAAATGCAGTGGCGTCTAATCACATGCTAATATGTGCTAGGAACTTGGGAGCATAGCAGCAGGTATTAGGAGTTGGTGTGAGTCGGTGGTTGCATCAAGGGAGGATGAGGCAGCTTAGAATATCTAGGAACATATGGTCATGACTAGAAGACGATGAGTGGGTAGGAAGCCACTGTGAAAGCTGGTTTAACTCAGTCACCCGTGTACAGCTCTGTTTACTGATTTGTGACTAGGCTGGTTGTAACCAGTGATGTTCTTCAGGCCCCTCCACATTTCCAAGTGTTTACTTTTAACAGTTTTCTATAATCCTGCATGGCCTGACTTTATTTATCCCGACTTTAAGCACCTTAAATTTTCTCCTTATTGATTTCCATTGTTTCCTCTAAATTAAAACTACCTTTTGGGAGGGCACTGAAAATTATGTTTTGTTTGTTTTGGAAATAAATTATTATATTATTTATAACATTCTTAGAAACACATTTTAAGCATGAAGCATAAGGTTCTATTTCAAAGTGTCTTTAAAATCAAGAAAAACATATTCACTAAGATATAGGATGCATTCATTAACCTGCCAGCTATATTATAAAGCAATGTTCCCTCATATAAGGAGAGTGAAGTTGTTTAAAGTTTTGCATTAACATCGTCTATTCCAAAAAAGGAGGAGAAAAATCAAATAATACAATTTTTATTAATTTATGCTGTTACATAGTTGTTATTTGTTATGCTAGCCTGGAAGCCTGAAAATGGCCAAAAGTCACATTGCATTGTATCAAAATACAATAATTACAAATATCATTTTGAGTGGTAATGAGAATTAGAAATGCTTTCTTTTGCTCTCTTGCAGTTATCATAAACAAAACGTTTAAAATGTTCCAGCAGTTTGTTCGCTGTTGCCACTTTAGGCAGGATCCCTCTTGGCTATTGTAATCATCTTGGGCTGAACAAATGGCTTTATAGTTGCTAATAGATGTAATTCTTTACAGTCACATGTCTGGGCTGAATTGCTGAAAACTGTGGTGGGGTCTAAACAACAATTTTGGATATTCAGTCTGGCAGCCCTGAACAATTTTCACTCATTGCATGCATTCCATTTTCTGGCATTGTCTAATTTCTTTTTAGAGCATTATTACTTTGGATGGAAGCATGCCTTATGTTGGTTGTTTCTGATGCAGTCTCCATAGGCTTAGAAGCTCAGAGCCAAGGAAAGGTTTCTGGGCCTGAACTTGAGCTCCAGCAGCAGGTGTGTTGGAGAGCTTGCCTCTCTCTGGACTTGAGCCGCTATCTTTTCAGCCTCACATCCTCTCACTTAGTATTCCAGCAGTCTGCCTGCATACTGACTGCTGCTCTTCCCCCAAAACCCAAACAGCCTTTTCATAAAGGGATGAGCTCTCCTCGGCTCCTCCGGTTTCTCCCTCACGTGTTGCTTACCTTCACTCAGAGCTAGCAAGGTGAATACACAAATACTGCAGAGTACATTTTTGTAATAGCTTTGTTTAACATTGCAGCATTACCCACTTGGCATGTTTTGAAAGAGAAACCTGTATGACGAGAGAACAGTGAGACACACTCATCCCCGGGCTAACAGAGCTCGTCTGTTTGCGCCTCTTGGCTCGGCCTGTGTGTAGCAATTCTAATGAGACACGTTCTGGTGCTATCCAGAGTCTGAGCAGTGTCACTTCCTTCCAGCTGTACGTTTAGCCAGTGAAGTAATGTGTGATTGCACTAGGAACTAAAGGAAATGGAGGAAAGAAGGAGGAGTATGGAGGTATCCTGCCCAACCCTCGCATCATTCTGGTGCAAGTGGAATGTTCTCGAAGTTTATTTCCTCCTTGTCTCTTAGTGTAATTTATTCCATCCATCATGAATTACATGAGACAGGTTAAAAAAAAGAGCCTCTCAGTCAGACGGGAGCAGGTGATCTCAGCGAGAGAGCTATTATACGGGGCTTAGTAATAAGAAATCATTCACATGCTTTTGAGGTCTTTTTTTTAATGAGCAGCAGCACTTGTAACCCTTGTATGCATATTAAGTGTAGTAGTGAAAATGGTAATTAACAAGGCATTAATATTTGCAGTATAAGTGCGTGTAAGGACGAGAACAGGAATGGGAAATCAACATATAATAACTCAGAGGTGCTGCACTAGGTCTCTCAAGCATCCTTACTCGTGGTGAAGTGCTTATTTGAAGAAAGTTTATGGAATAACATACAAATGAACTAAAGAAAACTGAATAAATCCTATGTAAGTCTGGGATTATCAGGGACTCACTAACAATGCTACATGTTCAGTGCAGGCACTCAATTAAATGCCAAAGCAAAAGTAAATCTTTTTTGGGAGCAGAAACTAATTTAAGGAGCCACATTCTGAGGAAAATAGTCTTTGTAATGAAAGCAGTAAGCAAGAGCCTGAGATAAAACATGAAATAGGAAATACGTATATTTGGGCAGGACACACTTTAAACATCTCCTGGCAAGGTAGAGATAACCCAGAGCTGTTTAACAAATCACCACCTTTCATGCTACCTCAGTAGATGATTCATACTTTTGATTCTCAGACAACTTTCTACTTATCTCATGCTGCTCCTCTCTTAGTATTCCTGCCCCGCTAGCTTTGCTGGCCTATCTACAAGACCCCGGAATTTATTTTGCTGGCTGTATTTTGTGCTGTAGATTTATTTAACAGACGATTCCCGGTAGAGGCATGGACATGTTCTTAGATGTGTATCTTAGCCTGTGGGTTCAGGGTTCAGTTCACTAAATTTCAGATATTAAAATGTATTTTTCGTACTCTTTTATTCAGTGATGCTGACACAGCCGGAGTTACTAGATTAGTATATGTGTTAAGCTGGCAACTCCGTGTATAAAGTTTTCCCTGATGTGTCTTTAGCCAAACACTGTGATGTCCGTTATGGCAAAATGAATAAACACATGAGCTTGAAGAAAGGGCAGATATTTATCCAAATTTTCCTGATGTAGTTTTGATATTAAAGTCAAGAAAAAAGGTCTGAATCTTAAACTAACTGTATTTTACATTAATAATAAAATAGAAGTGAACTGTGAACTATAGCTCACAAAAGCCTCAGTTCTCTTTAGCCAGGAGCCTTCTTAACCTTGGCAGAATCTCAAATCTGATGTTGCACCATGAGCTGTATTGTAGATGAGCCAAATTAAAATGTAATTATTTCTTGGAGAGGGTAATGCTTGACATCATGGACTGTTAGAGAGGAAAAAGATGAAGATGAAACATGGGCTACATTCATGTTTAGATTATTGGTTAACAAGATTGCTTTTTTATTAAAAAGTTTGCCTTGTTAGGACAAGCATGCCTTCATTTTGTATTCCTAGACTCTTTGTGTCAGTGTTTGTCATCATTTAAACATATTCCCTGTGCTCGGTAACGCCTGACCTTTGACATCTCTGCAGTGCATTTATGTTACAACACCACGGAGAGGGTCATAAATTGAACATACAGGTACAGGTCATTCTCTCTCTATCTCTTTGACACACATACACTTGGTTGTCTTACTGTCCTTGTGAGGACTTCTATTAACGTAATTATTAATGCACCTAAGTAATGCTATGCCTACATCAAATTTCTAAATCCTAATCTACATCTAAATCCTTAACCTTAACCTCAGTAACCAGAAGGAAACCTTTTGGCTCTTTTGTGTCCCCATAAGATCAAAACTGTCAGATACTCCTGTCCTTGTGGACTCTGTCAATTATATGATTTGAAGCTAATCATTACTCAACTCTATAATGAACTTTATACATAAATTTGCACAAGCTCTGGAGCTCTTTATTGTGTAGATGCTCCTGCAGATGATTTATGAATACATTTGTTTGTATGCAGATTGACAAATGTGGCCCGATGTTGGTAAATTCCACAGACGTATGGAACAGGACGGATTTTACTCCTTGCAATTACAATGCAAAAATTCTTGGATCCAGTGAATATATATACATCTTTTATCAAAAATTCAGGTTTTTATTTTTCATATATAGAGATGCAAATGTATAAATATCAAATAATGATGTTGCAGTACAGTGGCGTAAAGGAGAATGTTGCTGTCTCATAACTTCAGGGTCCCTGGTTTGATCTTGAGCTTGCATTACAATTTGTGTTTTTCCATTTTCTCTCTGTGTTTTTCTTTTGATTTGGTGACTCTAATTTGCCCCAGGTGCGAAAGTGTGTGTGTGTGTGTGTGTGTGTGTGTGTGTGTGTGTGTGTGTGAGAGTGAGTGCATAATGCCCTGCGATGGACTGGTTTTCCATCCAGGGTGTATTCCTGCTGTGCCCTGTGTTCCCGTGACAGGCTCCAGATCCAGACCAGGATATAGTGGTTATGGAACAGGAATGAGTGAATGAGTTAATGATTATTTAAGTAGTAACTAGTGGATTTGATAATTTACTGTATTATGAGTAACTGCTTGTGATAGAAAAGGAAAACGCAGGTGTAGGATGGTACTACTGAGGTTCTTCTAGCTGAAGTGTGAAAAGAGCTATTTTTGAAAGTGCACATCGGTGAGAAACGGTTAACAGCCATGTAAAAATACACTGCCTTTTGGTTTGTGGTGTGAAATACACATCACAGTGGGTTTTATTTCTTTTGAATCTGAAATATACATGGCATATTTATGTAGAAGGAGCTGAAGTAACTTGACAATGGGTTTTAGTGATGGATGGAAAACTTGATTAGGTAGTGTTGAAACACTCAGAAACTCTCAGTTTCTGTTAAACGCAGTGTTAAACTCAATCTGACGTGAAGCTATTTCTCAGTGACGCTAGTTGTCTGTCAAAATGCTGTTACAGGCATCTAATGTAAACAATTTCATATTGTCCAAATGTGGCAGTAATGAGATAGTTAGCAGTGAGAGTCTTGATGTTATGACTGTGGGAATGATCATAGCTGAAGAGTTTATACTGATATTACATATGACCTACAGTGAGGGCCAAAATCTGAGTCTTTTTTTTTAATTTTTTTTTATATAAACTGGTTTTAAAATCTTAAAAAAATGTAAAAAAAAAATTAAAAATTGAAACAAAGAAAAGGGAACATTCAAGATTCTAAGGATTTGTTGGTCACTGTTTAAGCAATAAGGTCAGATATTTATTCCTTGAGGTTTATCCCATCCACTGAAGAATGTGTTCAGACGACACTCACATGGTTTTCATCTAACATGAATCATCAGGTTTAACACAAAATTGTGGAGTCCATGCCAGCTTGAGTGCAAACTCTCAATAAAGCAAAAGGGAGACATACCAAATACTAAGAAATTCATTCATTTCATTTATCAAATTAATGTAAATATTCTTTAAACTTTTGCTTTTCACTCAGGTTGCTGCTGATACATCTTTTAATGTAATGTAATCTTTTAATGCTGATACATACTTATATCTTAAATGTAATTATACCACAGTGCTTGAATTCTCAGATCTGATTGGTCCGAAGGTGTTGACTAATTTTCTATAACAGCACAGCTCTAACAGTAGTGCTGGCGTTAAACTGTACTTTTCCTTTTCACTGGGATGATACCACCAAGAGTACATCTTTTGTAGCTTTGGTATGTATCTTTATACCTTTAAAAAATTAATTTACATAATAAGAACTTAAGTACCACCAATATATCTTTAAAGCTTTGCTCTAAAAGCTAATTAAAGGTACACTACATGCACCTGAAGATACAAAAGCTGTACTCTTGATGGTACGATCCCAGTGTACAGTTTGGTACCTTTATTTCTGAGAGTAATACGTTATAGTTTCTATAGTGATAACAAACTCACCGAGACTTGTATAGTCAACATGCCACATAATCTAAGATTAAAAATGTATTGTTGATGTTATTTAACAAAGAAAAATATACTGTATAATTGTTGATATGGTGAAGGTTTCTGTAAGGACACATTTATGTAACATGTATGGAAGGAGTCTTCAGTGTGAGTGCTTTAGTCAGTGTTCAGGACAGAGGACTTTACACTGTCTAGGATCTCAAGCAGTGTTTTTTTTTGTAATTAACTTCAAGAAAGAGAAAAACAAAGAGGCTGGCGGGGGAATGATTGCTTAAACTAACTCATTTTGTAGATGTGACAACATTAAATGTAACTGTAAAATGGTCAAAAGTATGACATAAATAAAAAAAAATGTAATTGTTGGAAAATTGCTGTGGTATGTAGAAATAAAATACTTTTGGACGTGATGTTATAGGAAAGCTTTGTGGTGGTAACTCTATGTCAGCCTGTATCACACCACCCAGTCATTGATTATTTTCCTATTTCAGCACACCCCATTGTGTTTTATTCTTTACTGATTTGGAACAAATTGCAGTCAGATTTATCCACTGATTAGGTACCAGAAAATGAAGGTCTGAATTGTTCTTATCCATAACAATTCAGTCATTTCTACACTTTTTTCAGTACTACAGTATCTATAGCTTCCTTCGTAAATGCAGTAATGTAAATATTTATAAATAGTTTTGTACAGTTTTGTGTGTTGTTGAGTGGGTTAAAGTGCAGGAGTGTAAACGATGCAGTGGGCCGTAGAGGCAGCTGAGTGTGAGGTCCTTTTCATGCCCTGAGGTCAGATCTGCATAGGATTATCAACAGAAATGAGCTCTTTGCTGTGCTTTAGCAGCTGTTAGTGTATTACATTTACATTACTGGATGATTTGTTTGTGGGTTTTCTAAAGAGACATGTTAATCTATATTATATCTGATATAATCAGTGTATATCAGATTATATCTTACTATACCAGCTTCATGCTTAATTTGCACATTACCTCACGTAATGCCTCTGAACGATGTTTTTATATTAACTATTTTCATGACATATAGTTCTCTTTTTTCAATGTTGCACAGTGTTTAAACATTGTTGTTATTTTATTTGTTTGTCCTTTATTTTCTGCTGCACTGGAAAGTGCAAACTAAGAATTTCATTGTATGAGGAAGCAAAGTTCTTGACAATAAAGTTCTTCAATCTGAATGTTGAATTCAGCCTGCCACCTCTCGCACTGCAGCCACAGAGTGACGTCAGAGGGATAGTCTGATGAAATCTAACCCAAAATAAGACACACATTGCTGCTGAATTTGACTTCTGTGCTGCCGACCTGCAGTAAGACAGATCCCCAGAAGGATGTCTTTCATGTTGTAATGCACATTCTGTACACAGTGAAATGAAAACCAAATGAATAATAATGATCTTGGAACAGTCTTAGCTGAATAAAAAGTTGAATTGCATGAGGTAGAAACCTCAGTCATAAAGTAATGTTCCCACTATTTATGAATTTATTTAGTGACTGTGGTTCTTGGATGGAGACTGATTCTTTCTTTCTTTCTTTCATTCATTCTTTCTTTGTCTCTCTCTCTCTCGCTCACTCTCTAGCAGCAGGCTGTACATTTGATGAGGACTCTGACCCCAGTCTGTGTGAGTTCAGCCAGGGAGAGGAAGATGATTTTGATTGGCAGCTGTTCCGCACCCACACCTCACCTCACACCACCCCTGATCTTCTGCATGGTAAGTTTACCCAGCATTCTCATTCCACCAGTCTGTTTCACACCGCGTGCCTCCAATCTGTGTGGGACTGGTGTCTGATTCAGACCGTTCTTAATTTTGCCACGCTTGCAGACTGTTTAAAATCTAAAAGCTTTTTCTTTTGATTGTAGATTAGAGGCTACTGATAGAATACTGATACTGATACCCGTTAACAGGCAGCATGTGTGTCTTTCACGTGTGTTTGTTTTCCCACAACATGGAGTATTCTGGGAGCATGCCAGTCCATAGAGAGAGGCTGCTGTCAAAATGGACAGGGTTCCACTGGCATGGGCACGGGCACCTCATTAGGAATGTACGACTCAATGCAAATCAACCTTGAGATGCCTGTCATGCATAATTCATCAGCCGTAATCAAGCATGCTGCCTTCAGTTCCTGTTTGCATTTCCAAATACATATGTTCACCAAATCTGTAAGGCCGGCAGTGTGTGCTGATACTGCATGCACTCAAACACAAACCTGCACACTAGTGCACATACACACACTAATTCACACCACATGTCCTGATGATGGATCTATTACACTCCATGTTCCCATCATGGGCACCCCGTGATCCTTTCAGAGCCCAGTGTTATACAGTATTTATTAGAAAACTGGTCTTTACCCTGACGAATCAATGTGCTGATCAAAGACTTTGGCTTTGCCCAGAAGGAGGCATGATGCTGAGAGATGTGAGAGACATGCTTAGAACCGCTCTTAATGAGAAACACTCTTAATCTGATGCACCTGCTTGGAATTGCTCTTAACAAGAAAGCAAAATCAAAACAAAGTGCCAAGTGAGTAATTGTGATTATGTGGTAGTCAGTCATACATTATTTAGTGGAAGAGAAGAAAAGAGATGATTAGAGATTGAATGCTAATGAGACTATGACAAGATAGATAATGAGATAGATAAACAAGCACATAAGCTTTTCAGCTCTAAAACATGACACACTGCAGTTAGATACAGAGGCTTGCTGGAAAAAAAGCTTACCTTCTGGGAATTGAGAATCAAAACACCATTACTCGAAAGGTCAATTACTATGAAAGGCAATAGCAGGAGAGGCTGAAAGGCTACTTCTTTTTAAATAAAGCCCAGTGCTTAGGAAAACATGGGACTGAGGTTGTCTCATGTATGCACACACACACACACACACACACACACACACACACACACACACAGATGGAATGTTCTGCCTCACAATTGCAAAATGATTTGGATATGTAACAAGGACTGTCTAGATACATGCTAGTGCTCCATAACCCACGATGATCATTCTCCTCACGCAGATCCCTATCCACTATCATAGTAGTCATGCAGTAATAACTATTTTCCCCATTGGGTTTAATTAAAGCCAGTGGCCCCTGACAGCCTCCATGTTTGGAGGCCACTGATACACGGTTTATCAGGAAGCAGAGAATTAGGATATGATAGCAAGGAATGGCAAGGACTATCAGACAGAATGTGAATACAAATAGAAACTGATATCCCCCTTTTTCCTCCTGTTAAGTTCTGCCAAGAGTGTTCTACAACATTCTTCTGTTTTTATTTGCAGTGCCTTCAGCTGTGTCATTCCATTATGCACATTGTAATTATGAAAGCATATTGCACTTCATATTTATGTGCAATATGCTTATTTACTTATTTACAATGCACAATAAGCCAGGCCCTGGTACTTATCACTTGTTGCTGTGTTGTCCTAACACTGATGCTTACAATGTGCAGTTGCTGCTTATCAGTCGTGTTATATTCAGCTGTCACTTTGCAGCATTATACTTTGCAGCATTATACATTATACATTATACAGCATGATACTTTAGCTTTGGTGTGTGTGTGTGTGTTTGGTTTGCACCTTTTGTATAGTCATCATTAATGAGTATGTGACATCACATCGACAGGATGTGTTTTATTATGTGTTGTATGTTATATGGAGGCACAGTGGCACCTCACAGCTCCATGGTTCCTGCTTCAGTCTTGAGCTCAGGTTACTGTCTGTGCAGATTTTCACAGTTCTCCCTGTCTCCATGTGGTTTTTTTATCTTGTTGCTGGTAGGTGGACTGGCGACGCTAAATTACCCCTAGGTGTGAATGAGAGTGTGAATGAGTGGGACTGGCACCCCATTCAGAGTGTATTCCCACCTATTGTCCAGTAGGCTCCAGATTTGCCTTAACCCTGACCAGGATAACGAGTTTACTGAAGATGAATGAATGATGTATGTTCAATGTTCATATACTGAGCTACCAGATTCCTGTGTGTTTGTTCCATTTGGCAAACAAAGAGATTGTGATTCTGAAAAGGCCTGCCTTTGCCAGCAGCATGTGTGTATATATTGTGCTTATTTTTTAGCTTTACTTTACGGCTTATTCACAACACACTGCCCATGTCACGCCTTGCTGCCTTCTTATGCCCTGGGATATCTACTATAGTCCTATCAGTTAAATACTGGGCGATTATGGGTAAATCATGCTTACTCGATAAGGATGTTTGCAGTAGGACTGTTTTAACTGCTTAGCTTATGCCCTGTGAAGAGGCAAACCTTGAAGCGCTAGCCTGGGTATGTCTCTGGAGAGAAATTAAGATTTGCTATCTGAGGGAGCAAGAGAGCTAGTGGGAAAGGGGAGAACTTAATAGGATTTTTGAGCATTAGGCACCCTCTGTTTACAGTCCTTTCAATTTCCCTTCTGAAATGAGCACGGCTCCCAGGGCTGGCAGGAATGAGCCGATCTGGAGAGCTGGGGTTAAATGGTAAACGCAGCTCAGATCCTGCTCTTGAGCTGTGTGTCTATGGTGAGTTGAGTAATCTACAAAAGGTGTAAGGGTGTCCCTCTGGTGGGACAGAGAAAATCACGTCACTTTGTCCTGAATCTCTGGCGACCATGGCACTGAACACATGCAGAGCTGCTAATAATGGCCTGGAAATGTAGAGGCATGCTGAATGAGGGCTGATGAAATGCTGGATTCACTGCTTACCTTGAAGGGTTTCCCTGTAGAATTTATTTTGCAGCCATGTTTGTCTGCTGTCAGATCTCAGGTGCATTACCAAATTGATTTGATATGCTTGTCCGAGCTGATTGCACATCACTTTACCCTGAAGTGAGCCTCACTGTGTGTGAACAGTCTGTGAGTGAAAATGCTGGATAACTAATAAAAAGTTAACACTTCACTGTGAGGCAGGTTAGATGCTCAAATCTGCTCAAATCGAATAGCTTGGTCCTAATTGGATATGCCCTAGTTGAAGTATGCCCCTGGGCGAGCCACTGATCTCTTTTCTAATATTTCTCATGCATAAAGAGATTCTCGCAGTTATGGCTGCCAAGGCCACAGTATTCTACAGGCATGTTGTCTTATTAGTGTCCTCTGTCTGAGGATCTGGTGGGAGTTGAGCAGGTCTTTATTACCTGGCTCACACCAAACAGCAGCTCTGTGCCCCAGCTGTACATTAACTGCACATCAGTGCTCCAGCATCATTCATCTCTAACACAAGAGAGCCAAAGAGCCAAGACAGAGGAAGACTATAGAAAGGCACATCTGGTGGGTCATTACTGAATATGTCCAGAAGAGAGATCCAGGTTGGTCTGCTTTCTTCAGTCTCTGGTCTCTTCTAAATTGAGTATCTTTGGGCTTATTTGTGAATAGGGTTTAGAATAGGGTTCATCCATTTTCAATGGCTAATGTTCATCATTTGTAGGTTGTTGTTAATAAGGCAGGTATTTAAGGCTTGTAGAACTAAGGCAGGGAATGAAGTGCCTGAACTGGTAATGCACAGGATTTACCTCTGTAATTCTGTAACAAATGGATTTACACAATGTGTAGGGCCTGGCTAGATAAGCCCTCATTATGTGAAGTGATTGTTCTTACAGGCTCCATAATTACACATCCTGTTCAGTTGTACCTCAGAAAAAGGGACAATCCAGGGAAATAAATAAACCCATTCAGAAATGAAAATCCTCTGGTAATGAATTAAAGGAGTCAGTGACAAAGGAGTAAAGGACAAAGTGACAATTCATTTGATAATCAGCAGAGAGTGCTGAGAATACAGAGTACAAATTCAAAGTGATTAGGTAGAAGGTTAAAAAGCTTTTATGGTAGGTGTGTAATGTCACTATCTTTATCTGGATTTCTTTAGTGATACAAATATCTGTATCTCTATTCGGAATTCAACCCGAAATGGTTCTGGCGTAACCCTGAATTTAAAAAAAAATTTTTTTTATATGACCATGTACAACTATGCCCCTGGAAACACTGGAAAAACCCCAGAGCTAGAAATGCCAACACTGTCAGCATGGTCTGGGAATTGTGGATATAGCAGTTCCTCAACCTCAAATCACTCAAGAGAGTGCATGAAATTGTTTTTTTAACTCATCTTGTGAAGTTCCTGCCTTCTGTTACCCAAAATATGAACATACTGTTAGCCTAATTAAAACCACTGCAACCCTGACCAGGCAGTTACTAAGGATGCATGAATGAACGCTGTACATTCATATTCATGAGTATGGGCTTTGTTTTGGCCCCTGAGCTTCATATCTGGCCACTCACTTGAATCAACATGAAAATAAAATTTCCTGCTTGCACAACATTTTGTTGCATCCCGTGGGATCCCAATCCCAATGCACATTTCTACCCTTAATAAATACCCTGTGAATCTTTCCATCAAGCTTTCTAAAAGAAAGAAAAAAACAATGTAAATATGTGTAATTGTCATTCTCTGAGACTACATTTTTCAGTGGTAGAGGTTTGCTACATTTATCCCCAGTGCCACATCAGCCTTTTGCAAGCAGTGAGTGTCTTTAGTTAGTGGCAGATCTCAAACGCAGCCAGATCAATTAATCCAAAATGCAAGCTGTGGCATGTCACCCTACTCAGACTGAAAATGATTAATTAATCCTACTTCTTTCACATCCAGTCTTGCAGAAATTGGATTAAAACAGTAAGCTTCCTCTTTTCTTTGATCCTTTCATCTGATCTATACTAAATTTGATTTGTCGTCACTGTCCTTGCCCCAGAGGTCTTAAGCCGTACATCTCGTTTACATAATAGAATCTGTACTTCACATTGGCATTGCAGAAAACTGTATGACTGTATTGTAGAGCATGAAACTCACTGATTAAAGCCTGTATAAGATCAAAACCTATCCAGTACTATTATTAAATATATGTGTATCCAGCTAAGATCTAGTGCTCTGGTGTCTTTTCTGAATTCATAGAGATGGATTGGATGATATGTGTTTTAGTGCAAAACCAGAAAGCATAGAATAGACTGATCATCTGCAACCTGAGCGAACATAATACAGCCCTCATTTCCATCACATCATCTCCTTGCCTGGAGTGCACTGTAAACAAAGGATAAAAAGATTAATGATCACTGTTTTCAGTCCACCTGACCATACAGGGTACACATTGTTTTCCCCTGCAAAGGAATGCAATATAAAGCCATCTTGTTTGTCCTGTGAGGAACTTGGTGAGATAAAAACTGACATGGGTGTAAATTTTTGGCGTGCCGTAGGGATGCTGGGTGAAATGAGGAAATAAGTGGCTGTGTAAATCCAGCTGGCCAGAGCAGCTCCAAAGCTAATGGAAGGCAGCAAGCATGAAGTAACATGCTAAGGTTGGACAACTGCTTAATTACAGAAGTTCATATATACACAGCGTGTGGTGCTTTAAATAAATAAGCAGTAAGATAACAGCAGAAACTACAGACAGCAATACAGCTATTGGTGGCACAGTGGTGCAGTGGATGGTGATGTTCTTCCCATGTCCGTGTGGGTTTTATCTGGGTTCTCCAGTTTCCTCCTACCACCAAAAACATGCTAGTAGGTGGATTGGTGACTCTGAATTGCCCAAGATGTGAATGTGTGTGTGTGTGTGTGTGTGTGTGTGCATGCACGTGCCCTGTGATGGGCTGAAAGTCTTGTCCAGGGTGTATTCCTCTCTGTTCTGTGGATAAGCTCTGGGATCAACCAGGACACTGACCAGGAAAAAATGGTTACCAAAAATGAATGAATGAATGAATGAAAGAAAGACCATTGATTTTACTGTTTGTTAAAGACAAATACCGTACTTGAAGTTTTGATAAAATAATATCTGATAAATTATTAGTTCCCTGGAAACACAGCTGTAGTGAAATAAGATGATCTTATTCCAGTGGTCTGACCAGGTATTAATTTTATGTCTGTTTTTCACAGTAAAACATTGATATATGGAAATTATTAAAATATTGAAACAAATTATTTACAAATTAGGTACTCCAAAAGCAATTGCAGATCATTCCGTGTGTGACATGCTAGATTTTATTTCACTTTGTCTTCATCCTGTTTTTGCTTTGCTTGTTCATAAGTTATCAAAATATCATTAGCACAAAATAATCGTGATACCAATTCGTCATATTATTGAGTGTGAAATGAAAGATAATGCAATTTTCCTTTACTGAGTGCCACTAACTGTGTTGCTTATATGATGTATCACACTAGTCAGATCATTAGAAAGACACACTGATCAGGTTATTGGAACTGAAATAAAAGCTATACTTGTAAAGAGCAGCAATTCATCTGCTTTGTAGGTTCTCACACTGTCATATAGGAGTGTGTAATCTTGTCAGTGTGTCAGTGTGGGAGGGAGGGATAGCGGTTGAGGTATAGCTGTTTGTTGTAGCTCTTTATAACCTGGCTCTTGAATTCACTGAGCTACTTTTCTTGTGACTGACTCAGTTTTTAATACTGTTTGAAGTTAAAACAGGGAAAAAAACACCCCACAGAGGCGTGACATTAAGCAAGTGGGCACAATGCTAATGCCGGCTTTCACTGGCAGCAGCTCCGTGTAATTAACATCCCTTTGGGCTGGTAATGAAAAAGTTCTTTATGAGTGAGTTTGTCTGTTTAACAAGAAAATTACGAACTTTATGCGCTGGGCCTTCTGGGTCACCTTGACCACAGCGCAAGTCACCACAGGCAGACGGTTTATTGTGATGGGAGAGGAATGGAGGAATAAGATGAAAGTAAGAGAATGCATGTTTATGGCTTTGCTTCATTGCTGAGCTTTATCCTCAGGAAAAATGGCTGTGGCCCGTGTTTGTGTTGTCACGCTAGCTTAGCTGCTCAGTGAGCCAGGGGACTCTGGATACCCCCAGTATTTTTCCCCCCTCTTTGGCTTCATCTCTCTCTCTCTTTCTCTTTCTTTGTAAAGCTTGCAAGCTTTTGCAGTGATGCAGAACAGATCACAAAGCCATCACAGATCTGAAATTCTACCAGCAGACAATGTGCTGTGTTCAGTCTCTGACCCCACAGCTTGGAGAAGCTGGATGTGTAGATTTCGCACATGAATTCTCAGCATGTTTATAATTTGCAATGCTCAGAAACAACATGAAACAAAACATGAAATGTTGGTTGTTAGATTTGTAGGAAGCACTACATGCATGTTATGTAATAAGTTTAGACGGATGCATCTTTTGTAATTAAACAGAAATGTCTGTTTAATGTTCATGTTATATCATGGCTCGTATTTACAGTCATCATGTGTGCTTTGATGTTTAATCAAGTTCTCATAGAATCCTATAAAACCAGTAGCAGGTGTGAAAACCTTGACAAAAAAGCAATGATTTTAGCTGCAGGTGAAACAAGGGCATTCGTTCTAAAAACTGCTGACTGGGCTGTGTTTAGTCAGTGAAAATGATGTTGCTTTACAGCTCCAAGGCTGGGTTTTTAATCAGAGGTCGAGCTGTTTGCTCTGGGGTTTTGCCGCTGTGACCGCTCGCAGTGGGGCTACAGCTCCATCCATTTAGAGCCCATGCCATCTGTGCTGTGATTCAGTGTCCTGCTTCAACCCACAGCTCAGGCATACAGCACCCTCGGGTCCTGCATCCAGGCTGTATAGGCAGTGAGCCACTTAGTATAGATCTCGAACACACCCACACAAACCTCCCAGACTATTTGTATACAGCATTATTACATGACCTTTTTTAAGTTAGAGGTTGAACATACAGACCTCTCCTCAATTCAGTTTCAGCAGCAGGAATGTTGTTTTTTACCTTTAGAGCAGGCACCAATGTACAGACCATATTAGTGTGAAACAGGTTTTGAAAGACAGTTGGAATAAAGTCTATCTGTGATCCAGATCACCCATTATTGATAAAATACCAACTGACAGTCTCTGACAAAAAATGACCTGATTGACAGTGTTTTTGTTCGTCTCTGAACGTTTCGGATTGATTTCCACGTGCCAGAAATGTGCTGCCAAAATGTTGACATTTTATTTCTCAGAGAACCACTAGACCAAACTCTTGCTGTTTATTTAACTGGTAGAATATAAAAGAATATCACAAAAAAATTAGGCTAAGGTGGCAAGGTGACGCAGTAGGTAGCATTGCTGCCTCACAGCTCCAGAGTTGCCAGTTTGATTTTGAGCTTGGGGTGTGTTTTGCACGTTCTTCTATATTCTGTGTGGGTCTCCTCTGAGTTCACCTTTTGACCCTACCACCTTTCATAAACATGTATTCACACCTTATTTCCAGTGTTGCCAGGATAGGCTCTGGATCCACCCTGACCAGGATAAAGCACTTTCTGATGATGAATTAATAAATGAACATTTAAAGTTTTTATCTTATACATGTTTTTAAATTAATTTAGCAGGACCTTTAAAATTCAGAGGTGCTATGCGGAGCATATTCCAAGGCTAGCTCCAGTGCAGCCGCTTGGTGCTGCCAGTGCCGGCATGTACTGTAGTATAAAAGTAAGAGGAGACTATGAGGAATGGTGAAGGTAAGAGCAAATGCAGCAACCCAGTCTTACCCATCAGCCTGACTATTTCCAGTGCTTCCTGCTTGAAGACACCTTTCATGTGTCATGATTCCAAAAGGAACCATTCAATTGCAGGTCATTTAGCTCTTTTTCATTCCCTCATTACCAAATCATGATAAGAAGCAGGGTTAAATCGAGCTGGCATGAGTCAGTACAGGATCAAGGATCGATAAAGTGCTTTTCCAACCCTAAGAAAGGCTGGGGGTTGGACTTGCTGTCTTTTGCTGACTTGCCTGCTTTCTCATGCGCTCAGTGTTCCTCTCAGGTGTAATCTATTTGCTTAGGAATTACCATAACATCTCATGTTGCCCTCGACTTGCTATCACCATAATTGATACATACACATGGCTGCTGGGTAGGGTCATTTGCATATAATTGCATTAAGTGATATGGTAATGAATGTGGTGGGCCTGGTACAAAGCCAAAGTCCGACTGCAGATGGATGACTGTTCAGAAGAATCACAGTAAAGCAATCCTTTATGGCTGGGAGAGATTTTCTGCCAGTATGCACTACTGCCCAGCACACCTTAGGACATTTTACAGAGCCCATGCAGGTAACATAAACACTGTCTCTGCTGTTTACACAGCCTTCTTCTGCTTTTAATTCCTTGGCCATGCTTCTCAAGGTCTCTTTTGAGCTTCTGTAATGTTTATGGCCACCTGAAGATTGTTCTTCATCTTACGCAACTACCAAGTAATAAAAACATTTACACTGCAGCACTGTTTAATTCTTAAATCAGATCTGACAGTATTAAGGTCTGACAGTGGTGCCAGCTGTAGTTCAAATCATTTACATTTTATATTTTATTGCCTCATTTCAGTTATAGTTTCTATAGTAACAGGTTATCTGCATGATCTAATAATAAATGAATAAAAATCTGCTGTTATTTAACAAAGAAAAATGTATAATCAAAGTTTTTTGTAAGGAAAACATTTATGGAAGGAGTCTCCAGTGTCAGCACATTGTAATGGTCTGTAGCTTTTCCACTACAGGAAAGTCTTCAGGACAGAAGAGTTTATGCTTTTGAGTTTCTCGTAACATGACAAGCTTTTTTTTGTCTTATTAACTTCAAGAGCGAGAAAAAAGATGCTAATGAGGAAACAAATGTTTATAGCTCTTATAATTGATAACAGGGATGAACTTGTCTTGAGGACGTTCCAAAATATTAAATGTAACTAAAAACAGCTGAAAAGCTTGACAAGTCATTTATTTAATACAATAGAAATTGCAATCATTGGCAAATTGCTGTGGTATAAGAGGAATAAAACACTTCAGAATGTGCTGTTATTGGAAAATAATCCAAAATAATCATGCTACCCTGTTGTGGATTGTTTTCCTTTAACAGCATGACCCATGTTTTATTCCTTACTTACAAAAAGACTACTGAAGGAATGTTGGGAATATACAGTATGCACTCATTCTGTATCAGTCAGTGATCTCACTAATATAAGTCATTAGTTGCTGTGTAAATCTCACTGCAGCAGGAGTGAAATGTCTATTTCTATAGAGTTTAATACTATTTCTGCTCACTTAGCAAGCCTGCTTGATCCTGGCTGTATAAACAAAAGTTTCTATTAAAGAGCAATCAAAGCCATTTATGCTATAACAGTAGACTGCTGCATTTTCATTCTGGCTTTTCAGTAATGTAAGCTCTGCTCACACCATGGCACAAATAAACGTGTGAAAGATTAATTTGAGAGATGCAGAGTAGTATTTGACACACCTGCACTTTCTGAAAAACATGCAGAAGTTTGAACTAAAGGAGCTGATACAGCAGTGTAGAGCATGTTGAAAGTGTAGTGAGGAATCGGAGTGTGGTTTAGGGGAGACAAACAAAAAGAGGAAATGAAAATTCAGATCCACATCCAGTGTCTAAATAGATATCAAACATTAGTTCATTTACATTTGCATTTATGTTTAGTCATTCAGCAGGCTCTCTATTCCAGAACCAATTACAAAACCTGCGCGTGATCCATTACAAAATGTGTTGATTTTCTGTTCCCATTTCAGTCACAGATTATATCCATGAGTAGTCTTTAATGCACAAAGTCAACCTGTCATGTCTAACCAAAGTAAAGCCGGGATGTGACTGGTGTGCATTTGGAGAGAAAGAGAGCGTGAATATCATCAAGAACAGGTAAGTAGATCTTATTCAGTAATTGGCATCTTCTCCTCCATTTTCTTCTAGTCCAGCACTCAGTGATGTCCTTATAACACTGAATCACCTTCTTCTCCCATACATCCCTCTGATCCACACCTCCTCCTGAAATAAGTGTGTGAATTGGGGAACCTGCAAATATAGCTAGAAACAGATAGTTAGAAAGAAAGGCAAAGATTACAGAAATGAGAGAGATACAGAGAGAGGCAAAAGAAAGAAGGGAGGATACATGTGTGCTGAAGATGAAGGATTGCACACCAAAAGAGAGGCAGGCTGGTTTAGGAATGTGAAAATTGAAGGGATTGTGAAAAGAAAAGACTCTTTGTGAGATGAAATGTGAAGTCCTGAGTGTGAAAAAAATGACCTATCACTTAAAAAAAAAAAAAACATTATTTTTGAACATAAATACACACACACACACACACACACACATTTGTGCATCGCTTAGATGATTATGATTTTACTGATGAGATTGGAAACAGATTAGCTATGGTCTTCTGTTTATTATACAGTGAAATACTTGGGGTGTGATGTGTACACAAATCCTTCTTTGTCTCATGTATATTCCTCTTCTTTTACAAAATAAAAATCATTTGACATTTGCTTGTTATTCTGGTTTCATCTGAAAGTCCTCCAAGGCATGTCCAAAAAAAATCTTCAAAAACCTTTTCTGTTCTCAGCCTCAAAACACAGCTCTTGTGTGATGCCAACAGTATGTTGCAGCCTCATCAGTGTGTGTTGTATGAGGGAGGGCTCTCAAAGGAGGCTAGCTCAAACACCCCAGACTGCTACTACAAATGACTACTGGGGATTTTCCAGCCTTAGCTGTCTGATGCCATCTACTCAGGCAGAAGCACTGCTAATCCAACGAGATGTGAAATCATGTGTGGAATAGAAATAACGGCATGCACTCCACAACCAGTGAAACCAGCAAGAACGAGAGCATGCACTCAGTC
The DNA here is from genome assembly GCF_027358585.1 of Pangasianodon hypophthalmus. Lineage (NCBI taxonomy): Eukaryota > Metazoa > Chordata > Actinopteri > Siluriformes > Pangasiidae > Pangasianodon > Pangasianodon hypophthalmus. Next base: position 1,115,296 of record NC_069710.1, read on the forward strand.
TAATGAGATCCATAGTTGAAAATGTAATGGAAAAAATGTAGCTAACTAAAATGGAAAAAGCATTTTGATATTCAAAGTAAATTAATGAAGGAAGCAAAATTAACTGCCTGTTAAGTGTAGGCTGGGCAACGTGATGAAATAATTTCATGGTAAATTGTGTCACAATACAGTTATGCAGATATCACAACATCTTTTTTATAACTTAAAAAAATAATAATAATTACAAGCTAATCTGATCTGAGGTTAATGTTTTGTATTGAATTGTTAGATGTTAATATTTTATTACAGATGTGTTTTGCTTCTTTCTCAGTGTTGAATACTTTTTTTTAAACATTAAATAAAACTATAATTGAACTCAGATTTGTTTAAGGTTTTGTACGGCTTTTTCCGTTCAAGCTCTTTCACCTACACCATGATTGCTACTTGAGTGAAAAATGTCCCAATCAATGGCAATGTCTTTTATAATGGCACCAGGCGCAATTTGCACGAGAACATTTTTTGCAGCATTTATATGTAGCACTTGATTTATTTTTATGTAACATTTACATATATGTATATGCACGATGTACTGTAGATATATGATGGCGAGATATATACACTGAAAATATATTAAATAACAAAAACAAAAGTGTCCAAATACTTACTTCCCCTCACTGTATATCATGATACATATCAGTTATTTCAGAAATGTCCACTCCTAGTTAAGTGGATAAATTTATTTGGTAAAATTTGGCATGGAAATGCATTAGAACTTGCGTTCGATGGAGTGCCGTAATGCAGCATGATGTGCAGTTGTTAAGATGCTAATATTTGTAGTGATTGCAGATGCATATACAAATCAACACTTCCTAATGTCACCCATGTGCACAAACACACATTTTTCATGGCCTTGGGCAATGCCATTCAGTATGTGTGTGATGGAAATGCCATCAATTTTATGACAATGTCATTGACAGTGATAATGCTTCCATTATGAGTTACGAGCAGTGCTGCAGAGGGAGCAGCTGTAGCCCTATCACCTTGCTGGGAGTCATAGCCTAGAAAAGGATCTACGGCTACTGCTTGCGTAAAAGTAGGGACTGTGTTTATTTGTGCACCACTTTAGGAGAACTTCCTGCTTTTTCCCTTCGGAGGATTTGAGGCACACATGGAGTGTTAAGTGGTCAAAGTACTTCAATGATGATAAAAGCTAAAGAAAAAAGGAGCCACTGAAGTAGTAAGTGCACTGAAAAAGAAATCATGATATGTCTTCCTACGACACTCGACATTGTTAGTGGTGTAGTATGGTTTGGAGGGGACTGTGAGCTGAGTTGATATAATAACATCAAACAACATTGCTGTCTTGTTGCCTTGTTAAATGTATCATGTATATTTCTCCTTAGGGTTGTTCTCACTTCATTTTGAGTTCGAACCAGAAGCTTCTGTCCCTCGTATTCTTCTTTGACTGTGTGTTTTGGATTGGATAGTTAATTTATGGTTTAGCATTAACTATTTCTGACAGACCTGCTCCATTTGCACATCACTTTAGTGCTAAAGAACATGAACACAGTTAGCACATTGCATTTAGCACTACACACTACAGTGGAGAGGCTCCTTCCTGTCTTTGCCTCCCTCTCCTTCTTTTGCCCTGCCTCTCTCTCTCTCTCTCTCTTTCTCTCTCTCTCTCTGTCCCCATTTTCCAAATAGATGTTGACTAGATATGACACTATCTTGTGTTGCTCTGTTTTGGGTCATTAGAATCGCCTGCTCCGCTTTGCTAATCAGAGCCCTGGGAGTTAAACTCAGACTGTTGTAAACTCTGCAGCTGATGCCTGACATGGCCCTGCTGCCACTTTGTAGCCCACACAGCCCCTCATGTTGGTGAGGGGTCAGCGCAAAGAGTCCAGAAGCTGTCCCACGCTCCTTAGAACTAGTCTCAGAGCCTCTATATGATTCCTGACTTCCATAGTAAGGTCAGAGATGCAGCACCAAACTGCAGAACATCAGTCCCCTTCTCTGCAGATGGTGGTCTCTATACACACTGCAGCATCTCTCAGAGGACACGCAGAGGACCAATTAGGCTTGAGTTTGCTGTAGTGAAAATATGTAGACTGTAGGATTAACTGAATTAGTTAAGGTACAATAAAACTGAAAACATCACCACACTCGTTCCATTACCAGACGCCTGGCCTGATTTACATTGCTCTGCTATCTTCCGCAATAATCTGAAATGAAGATAACTGGGATTTATTGGCAGAACAGTCCAAACAATTAATTAGTAAGCAGCACTTTGTGTGTTGTTTGGACAGGATTTAAAAAGTCTAAGACCTCCATGCCAACACTCTGCATATGTGAGACATAACAGCACAACATTTCAAGATGAACTCAAGGTGCTTAAAATACTCCTACACATTTTGGAGAGCATCTGTGAGTGTGAATGTCTCTGTAAGAGAACCTTATATAGAGTATACAGATGAGGAACAAATTGAAGCAAAAACCAACATAAAATGTTTTAGTAAGGTTTTGAACCACCGTGAGCTGCAAGAACAGCTTCAGTCTCCCTTGGCACAGATTCTACAGGGTGTCCCAAAATTCTCCATACATAGGGGAAATTAACACTTTTTAGCGTCTTCCAAAATGTTTCATACTTAGTTTATATTGTGTATTGTTTTCAGACAGCCTTTAAGAATGCCTTTGACAAAAGAAGAACATACTGAAATCATTCTCATGGCTGGATCGGGCAGCTGTCACAAGGTTACAATAGACTTTAACAGGAAGCACATCACACACAACACTGTTGCCAAACTTACTAACAAATTTTAAAAGACTGGAAGTGTTGCAGTCTGACGAAGACACAACCGACGTAGTGCCGGGGTACACAGTCCCCTATGTATAGATACTTTTGGGACACATCCTGTATACAGTTTTGATAAGTTTAGATGATAGAGCACTGTAGATGGAGGCATCTTCATTCTGGAAGAGAAGACACCCTTCAGGATAGAAATGTTTCATCATATGATAAAGGTGATCAGTGAGAACTGTGCCATTTTAATGTCTGGTTACCACAGAGTATTTAAAAAATCCATTGCGACACCACTTAAAGACACTAACACGCTGACTGTCTAAAAGCAAATGCTATGTATTAATTCGTTTGCTTTTAATATGTCATGGCCATGAAAGCTATGTCTATCTTTAATTCAGCTTTTTTATTCATTGCATACAGAATGACAGGCTTCTGGTAGCCATACCATTGTTAATAACAATACATTTTATTTTACATAACAAGGACAATCATTATACGTATATGCATCATGTGTAAATGATTTCATGAGTCCTTAATAACTCTGGTGTCATGTCTATATTATCTCTATATTTTAACATGCTTTAATATTATAATGAGATATGAAATGTGTAATCACTTTGATTATTAATATGATCCACATCAGTCTCTAATCTCACCTAGATATTACCTGAGGTAAAGGTCACTCACACCATTTAAACTCTTAACTGATCACTCTTACATTGGTGAGGAAATAATTGCTGAATTAATCATAATTTTCCATGTTTTTATTAAATCATTCATTAAAAAACATGTATAAGAGCTCTTATCTGTGTTGATGATGTGATGGTGAAAGAGCATATTAGACATTTTGACAGCTAGTGTCTGATTATAAACTGAATTAATTAGGGTTATGTGAATTTCTTTAGGACACAAAGTTATCCAACAAAACATTTGCTGTGTGAGGAAATCACACCTGGCTAGCAAAGTTTTAGACATCTTTAGGCAGACTCACTGTTTTTATCACATTTGTTAAACTGGCTCCTTACACACCATGATCTTTGCAGAAAGCCTATGCAAGATTATATAGTAAATAAAAACATTTCCACATTTATGGTTTCTGATAGGTGAGGTGTCAACGTATGTTATAAGCAGAACCCAGGAAAACCCTATTTTGGCCAAACTTGATTTTTTGGCTGTTTTCCAGAGTTCAGACACAGTGACATCCAATGAGTTTTCCCAGGCTGCTTCAAATTGATATAGTACATTAGGATATATACACCAATCAGCTATAACATTAAAACCACCTGCCTAATATTGTGTAGGTCTCCTTGTGCCACCAAAACAGCTCTGAGCCGTCGAGGCATGGACTCCACAAGACCTCTGAAGGTGTGTGTGGTATCTGGCACCAAGACTTTAGCAGCAGATCTTTTAAGTCCTATAAGTTGTGAGATGCGGCCTCCATGGATCGGACTTGTTTGTCCAGCACGTCCCACAGATGTTCAATCAGATTGAGATGTGGGGAATTTGGAGGCCAAGTCAACACCTTGAACTCTTTGTCATGTTCCTCAAACCGTTCCTGAACAATGTTTGCAGTGTGTCAGGGAGCATTATCCTGCTGAAAGAGGCCACTGCCATTAGGGAACACTGTTGCCATGAAGGAGTGTAACTTGGTCTGCAATGGTAAACAATCTTTAGGTAGGTGGTACGTGTCAAAGTAACATCCACATGAAGGCCAGGACCCAAAGTTTCCCAGCAGAACATTGCCCAGAGCATTACACTGCCTCCGCCAGCTTTCCTTCTTCCCGTAGTGCATCCTGGAGCTATCTCTTCTCCAGGTAAGTGACACACACACGCACCCGGCCGTCCACATGATGTAAAAGAAAACGTGATTCATCAGACCAGGCCACCTTCTTCCATTGCTCCATGGTCCAGTTCTGATGCTCACGTGCCCATTGTAGGAGCTTTGGGTGGTGGACAGGGTCAGCATGGGCTCTCTGACCGCTCTGCAGCTACGCAGCTCCATACGCAGCAAGCTGCACTGCACTGTGTGTTCTGACTCCTTTCTTTCAGAGCCAGCTTTAACTTTTTCAGCAATTTGTGCTACAGTAGCTCTTCTGTGGGATCGGACCAGGCTATGGGCAAGCCTTCACTCCCCACATGTTCACCGGTTGTCCTTCCTCAGACCACTTTTGGTAGGTACTAACCACTGCATACCGGGAACACCCCACAAGACCTTGTCAAAGTCGCTCAGATCCTTACGCTTGCCTATCTTTCCTGCTTCCAACACATCAACTCTGAGAACTGACTGTTCACTTGCTGCCTAATATATCCCACCCCATGACAGATGCTAATGAGATAATCAATGTTATTCACTTCACTTGTCAGTGGTCACCGATTGGTGACTGTGTTATCGCTGATCGTTGTATCTATAAGATGCACATACAGACACAAGGGCTGCAGCTTTACCCTTCACAGTACGAACTCTGAACGTCCCCCCTCCTTAGGGATCAGACTTAGTGGCCATCAGGAGCATATTTGAATGTCTTTTATAAAGACAAAAAAGTAGTGTTTAATGGTCACACAGTCACTGACACTGATGTAAACAAGAACAAGTATTGCAACTTAATAATGAACAGATGGACTAAGCAACAAACTCTTCCCCAAGTTGCCAACAATTTCATGTAGGAACTGCATGAGCTCAGGGCTGTTACATAAGATAGTGAAAACAAACATGAAACCAACATCCAAGAGCTTACTGGTCACAGCTCAGCTTTATTTAAATTAAGTTACAATTTAATATTATGAAATATAATGCTTTCTGTTTGTACTAGACCGACATTTATAAGTAAACCTGATACTGATACCTGTCTGATACTGCAGCCATTTTTAATCAACAAAAAAGAAGTGTTAAAAAAAGTCCACTGGTTATTTCTTTTTGAAAATGACAGTGTTGAAGGGCCCTTTCAAGTAGTCTTTTCATCACTTCAGCCTGGAATGACCCTACAAATGTATGTCTTAGCTGGTACCCCCTTGAAAAGCCCTGTGTAGGGTTCATCACCTCCGAATGGACTGCAGAGACTCTCATGCACATACACTTATCAGCTGTAGCATGAATGAAGCAATGAGAATATCCTGTCTCTGTATAAGGCCATGTTTATACTTGACACATGACTAAGCATGCATTGTTCACATACTCACCTGGGTACCTCATGTACATTTGAGGGATTAAAAGTGGTCACAAATAACACAATATCTTTTCTGTTTATACTGGAATGATGTCTAGAGAGGTCTCACTTTAAGGAAGATTCAGCCTACGTACATAAAGAGCTGAACATACCTTTTTGCTTTCTTCAAAGTAGATTTATAACTTCTAGATATACTTTTCTTTAGTGGCTCCCTGTTTTAGCAAGTCTAGCATTCAAGTAAGTTCTCAGATGTAAAGGAATATATTATTCTTCAGGGTTTGTCAGAAATGTACTGAAATTGAAGCTGATATTCCACTTAATATCAGTCTTCTCTAGAACTTCTGGCCTTCTCTCTCCTTCTCTCCCTTTCAGCCAAGCTATTGTGCACATTTCAGTTCTAGAGAGTTTTTTAACTGTTAATGATTAGCCTAACAATAGCCTGTTAATGTTTTCGTTAGAAGGACATGTAGCTACATAAATTGGGTTGTTTCAGATTGGGTTAATTCAATTAATGATTGATTGTTGAACTAGAAACTAACGTTAATAAATTGACATTATTTACACAGTGATGCAGCTCCAAGGTACCCATTTCAATCCTGAGCTTAGGTTATTGTCTATGAGGAGTTTTTCATGTTCTTCCTGGGCTCTCCGACCTCCCAAAAACATGCCAGTACGTGGACAGGCAACTCGAAATTGCCTCTAGGTGTGAATGAGTGTGAGAAAGTGTGCATGGTGCCCTGTGATGTACTGGTGTCCCATCCAGGGTGAATTCCTTCCTTGTCCCCTGTGTTCATGAGATAGACTCTGGATCAACTGTAACCCTGACCAGGATAAAGTGGTTTCTGAAGATGAATGAATTTATATGATTGTATAATGATGCTCAACAGTACCACAGGCTCTTTTTGTGAGTCAGAGACTTATTCTAGCTGTCTAGATGATTAAATAGTTAATTGATGTTTTTAAAAAGGTAAATTTCAAGTATTTATATACAGATAATTTAAAATGATATTAGATATCACCACACTATGTATTTGTTTACAGCAGAACAGAGAAGTGCTTAAACAAGTCTGTTTTACACAACGTTTTCTTCCAGTTTAATTGCAGGCAGTTACTTGTGTAGCATGTCTCTCGTCTATTACAGACAGCACCAGCAGTGTCTCAGGGTGAAGGTCAACACACGCTTTCTTTGGTGTGTTTAGACATCCTGTCACCATGGTTTTTTATTAGTGGACATTCAGGCTTGACAGATATGTTTGGGGAACCTGGTAACAGATGGCGCATGACATAGCTGGAACTTCAACCTGAAAACTGCTATGTGGTACTGCTTTTGTAGAAGCATCCTCAGGATCAGAATATAGAGCCTCTTTCTCATTATATAGGTTAAAAATAAAATGGAAAGTGTGCCATGTGTGGAAAACATCCTAAAATGTTTTCACTTCTTCCTTATAAGTGAGTACTGGTGGCTCAGAGGCTACGACTCTGGTCTATTGATCAGAAGGTCATAAGCTCAAGCCCTGGCATCACCAAGCTACCACTTATGGGCCCTTGACCCTCTCTGCTCCAGTGGTTTACCCTGTGCTCTGACCTCAGCTACCTAATAAGTTTTGGTATGTGAACAAAATAATTTCGCTGTACTATAGGTGTATTTGACTTCTTAAATGGGCAGTAAGTCTTTCAGACCATTGTCAGTGCTCTTCTGAAGTACCCAAATCTAACACAAATTATGTTGGGTTCTATATTAGAACATTTCTAATTCTCAGTGAAATACAAACAGCAATATAACGGTGATATAAGACAGACTCTTCTTTTTTAGATGTGCACCAAATTTTTCAGCAATTGTCACATTATTTGGTTCCTCAATGTAAAAAAACCCCCACATGATTCAGATTGTACATGTTTGTCATTGTTTCAGATTTGTCAGTGCTCTAAGGTTTAATTGTAGGACATACGATACAGGATTTTAGTGACCCAATTATTTTACTTTAACTCAATATCAGGTACCCAAGCAAACCAGTGGACTAAAATCTATAACTCAAATTCCATTGCATTTTGCATAACCTTACACTTTTCAGATCGAATATGTATGAGAGATGGTCTGCACTGGAAATGAAACCTGCATAATCATCTGCCCAAGTTATTTCCTGCTCCAATATTAGCCAACTCCTTATCTAGTGCAAAGCCAGGCTTGCACGATCCCCCTCCATGTCCTCCCTCCTGAGCTGTTGGCTGCAGACATGGCAGGATTGAAGGGAGGACTGGGAGGCAGGAGCTGTCCTCATGTTCCTTAAAACTCCTACTACCAGAGCTCTGAGAGCGAAGGAGACTCAGCCCATTAACATATGTTTTCCTGCAGGGCTTGTTATCTGTTCTCTCCAAAGGAGCAGATGAAGGACTGTACAGAATCAGAACGACAAGTTTAAAATTTGTGTTTCCCCTGAGAGGAGTTGACAGGCTAGGCTGAGTGATGTCTTAGCGCTTGCTTGGAAGCATGAGGGAGGTATGACTGTGTCACAGCAATGTGTTGTCGAGGTAAGATGATGTCAAGCAGATTTATTATCCGATCATATTGATGAGGTGCTTGCCCAAAGGTTTTGCTGACATTTTTAATTGGAAAACATGCTGTGGTCCTTTCCTGGTGGATTTTCTGAGCTGGATATTTTTCTCAAGTCAAGTTCAAATTTTATTGGTCACGTACACAGCCATACACAGTACGATGTGCAGTGAAATGCTTTTTTCAACTGTCCATGGCATAAAAAAAAGAATTTCCTTAAACCAGCAATTACTTCTGACAGTCCTTCTTCACCAAGGTGTTAATGTCACAGGATCATGACAGGCCTTTGTGATGTGAACACCAAGGTATCGGAAACTGTCCATTCTCTCCACTGGGGCCCGGTTGATATTAAACTAGTGCCCCATTGATCTTAATACATATTCCATGTGTATAACAAATCTTGGAAAAAACAGGAATATACTTTATATAAATTGTGGTGGCCTGCATGTTGTATTGAACCCTTAAGGGTAGAAGATACATTTATGAAACAATTTAGACTAAATTGTACAATGCCTGTTAGGTGTTACTGTCTTTGACCTTGTTCTGCAAGTCATAATGGAAGCTGGGGTGTGGAATGAATGTCAGTACGAGCTTCTCCTCAGACAGAATTGTGAGATTCCTGTCCTGAGCTTCTGGTAATTAATTCCCTTAAGGCACAGAAAGAATTCAGGCAAGAGGGAACACTGTGGCTAGTGTCTACTCATAGAGACAACAAGAGTGAGAGGGAGACAGAGTGTAAAATGGGATAAAGAGATTTCCCTCTCTACTAGGCACGAGACAGAAATTCGTTGTTTCGAATACTGCGATACAAAATACTGGAGAGACGAATTTGCTTCTCTGAGGTGTATCACAATATTTATGATTAATATTCATGATGAATATTATTATGAGTATTATAAATATTTATTATGAGTAGCACCAGATGTGGTAGCATACAGAGCAGAAAGTTTGCGAGAGGGAACCTAACCTCCTCGAAGCATGCTTACTGAATAGTCCAAACAGTTAAGCTGATCAGTAGGAAGCGTTATGTGTCAAACACAAGGCCTTCATGAACTTGGAAAAGCTAATACTGAAACGGTCCATATTATGCTACTGCTTAACATTTTGACAGTATCCAGAATTCACAGCAGATCTGTAGCTTACCCAGCAGTTTATATATGCACTCCGGTTTCTACCGAGGCTGGCTTGACCACGGTCTGAAACGCAGGTTAAAATCAATGCCTGTGTGCTGCGCTTGATGTAGGTCACACTCGCATCTAAAATTGATTCAGAAGCATGTTGTGTGTTGTGCTGGCAGTGGCATAACCAGAAATTAATTTTGCTGGAATGAGGAAACATAAAAAATAAATGATTTTTTCCTCATCTTCACAATTAAATCGGTAAGTGTGACATGCTTGTGCATTTCAGGCGGATGTCAGACAGCAGTAGGAGTGGTGATGACATGAATTTGTTATTTAGTTATCTAAGGCACAATTTACCATCAAATAGTCTTTCCATGTTAAAAAGGTTGCCATGAAATACCTTTATGATAGTTGAAAAAGATTGAAATAATATGTTGATAATGGGATAATTACACCTTATATGATAAATCCTGAACTCCAGCAGGCTACTGCACTGGCTCTCACCTCCGCATCTCTGTGCTTATAGTGTTGCTGTCTGCCTAGCAGCTTTCAAACAGAAATGGGAAAAATGCAACGGACATACACTTTAACACTTTCTGTTTCTTTTTCCTCTAGAAACATCCTATTCTAATTTTAGAGCCTATAGATTAATAGGGTTAGTCACTAGAATATATTAAATATGTAAAAGGAATTATAGCCTTCGATTATGGCCCTTAAGGGTCTCACAAAAATGCTGATGTGGTCGAGGAAGAATTTGAGCTTGACACCCCATTGTGTTCATGTTGCAGTGGTTTGATTAGTTGTCATTACAAAATAAATTTAAAATGCAATGTTTTTTGCCAATATCATCTCTGTGTTGTGACTTTAGTGTATCATCTCATGCCTACTCTCATGCCATGTAATTTTCAGTCGCGTGTTTGGCGATGTGGCTGGAATACTAAGGCCAGGCGTGAGGCGCTGTTGCCGGATGGCACCATGCTGTACTCAAGGACATGTTTGATGCAGCAGTTTTTCAGCCAGGGCAAGAATTAGTTCACTCAGAGCTGAAACGGTGATCTCAAGCAGGTTAGACAAAGGCACAGAAATTGGAGTGCTTCAACTGCAGATTTTTGTATTTTTGTATTTTCCTACTGGTAAAGTGAAGTTAAATGGTGATGTGGAGATGTCTTGTGGGCTCGGCACCTGCAAGATGAAGGGTAGGGGTCAGGTGCAGTGCCAGTCAGGTGGCAGGGTATTAAAACACTGAATTGGTATTTCTGATCTAGCCTCATTTATTAATAACTAAAATATACAGTATAGTAATGACATACCCTAATGGCATACACTAAAATCAATGTAATCATATTATCTCCGTAAGAATTTTTTACCCTGTCATCATTTGGCATGATGTGGTTAGTGCACTGTGATGTGTATCTCCTGCCTAAGCGTGTGTGTCTGGTCTCGAGGCTGAGCTCAAGGTTGTGGGTGAGGAGTCTGTCAGAATGATGAGTGAGTCTAATTGAGAGGAAGCAGCATCGTCTGGGCTGGGGATTGACAGTTAATCATGGCCATGTTAAGGTTTTGAGCAGGGGCAACCACTACCTCCTGTTCCACCGTGACTTCTGAGACCTTCTCCACCTCTGCCCTTCTCAGCTCCCTGCAGCCCCTCAACATCTGAGTGAAATTTATGTCATCTGTATGATAGCTTTGCCTGGCATCCACCCATCTGTCAGCCAGTGGCTTGTTCCTTTTAGCTGTGTGCAAGAAATAACAGCTTCTTATTGTCTGCATGGGCCAGTGTTGTTTAATTCCTGAAATGGATGTAAAGGCTCAACCAGGAAGACATTAAACAGGACTTCTCTGGAGTTTCATACCAGAATTAACAGCATGGTAAATAGATTTGTAAGTAGAGTGGTAAATAGAGTCTCTAAACAGTGTAGCATTATGTTCCCATAGCTTTATTGAGGAAAATGATTTACACAAGTTCATGTGTGAACCTGCAGCATAATGAATAACTGGAATTTGACCAGACAAACTCAAAAATTATGGTTAACTGATCCTCCTATCATAACTACAATTTTGTCCAATTTATAAAAGGTATTTATTAAAAAGAATATTAGCTAAAATGACCCAAATGTATCATAACTTTACTGCAACACTTTTTTGTGCACAGATGAAACAAGTCTTGCCTCTTTTTATGTACACAATATTTTCTCTGAATAAAAAAAAGAAAAACAAACAAACCAGCTCATATCTCACCCCTTGTTCCTGGTGTTGTAGCGCCTCAGGCACTAGACAGCTTGCAGTCATTGAGGGTCCAAAAAATCAGAAAAAGTTCTAATCAGAAAATTCTTCAGGAGTTCAGACTGTCAGTGATGCAAAACTCAGAAGCTGTTGCTCCAGAACACAGGATCCCCTGAGTAAATCCCCTGAGTGGCTCAAACAAAAGAAATTATGTACTTTGGAATAGCAGAGTCAAAAAAGTCCTGACTTTAATCCCAGATTGAAGCAAACAACCATATTAATAATATAAAAATAATATAAAAGGTCAGTCAGTTGTAAGCTGATTGGTGATTGTGTTATTGAGAGTATGGTTAATGTACCATGGTTTTGGTTTCTTTGCCATTTTGTTTATATACGCTCACTAAGCACTTTATTAGGAACACTACACTAATACTGGGAAGGGCCTCTCTTTGTTCTCAAAACAACCTCAATTCTTCATGGCAGGGATTCCACAAGATATTAGAAACATTACTTTGAGATTCTGGTCCATGTGGATATGATTGCATCATGCAATTCCTGCAGATTTTGCAGGTGTACTTTCATGCTGCGAATCTCCTGCTCTACCACATCCCGAAGGTCTTCTATTGGATTCAGATCCAGTGACTTCAGTGGAAAATCACTGAAGAACACTGAACTCATTGTCATGTATGTAATGTTTGTCACCTTTAAACCTTTACAACCTGGAAAGTTATGTAACCTTTCTCTCAGCTCGAACCAATCTGGCCATTCTTTGTTGACCTCCATCATCAACAAGGTGTTTCTGTCTGCAGAACTGCTGCTCATTAGATGTTTTTCTTTATTGCCCCACTCTGAATAAACTCGAGAGACTGTTGTGCTTGAAAATCCCAGGAGATCAGCAGTTACAGAAAAACTCAAACCACCATGTCTGCCGCCAACAATCATGCCACGGTCAAAATCACTGAGATCACATTTTTCCCCATTCTGATAGTCGATGTGAACATTACCTGAAGCTTCTGGCCTGGATCTGCATGGTTTGGTGCATTGCACTGCTGCCACAAGATTGGCTGATTAGATAATTGCATGAATGAATAGGTGTTCAGGTGTTTCTAATAAAGTGCCCAGTAATTGTTAATTTTTGGTATTTTGCTGCTTTTCCTTGTACTTTTTTGTCTTTGTTTACTGTTCGGCTTTGGGCACATTACACCAAGCACTGTAATACTGTCTCCATTCAGATGAAAGTCAAAGCACACTTATGTGCTACACAACAATCCAAAAGTACTGACATTTCCATAGGGCTGAGCCTTTTTTCTCATTACTGCTACTGGTGGCAGGGTTGTTTGAACACCTTTATTGATCCAGTACGTAATTGTGGCTTTAGTAAAACTCTTTAACCACAATCAAGGTCACTAGTACGTTGGTAATGAAAAGACCATTGGTGATTAAAAAAAAAAAGCAAAAAAAAAAAGAAAGAATACAGATGATTAAACTACTTTTCAGTGATTTACGACACATTTTCTCTCTTTAGCATCAGAAAGAAAGAGCAGTAGTGCCTGTGTTTATACGCGTCTTATTGAATGCCTTATTATATGCCTCATGTATCACTATTGATCTTAATTCCAAGGATATTTGCCCCAAGCTATATGATTAAATTATTTCATTATAGTGTCTCATCATGGTCCTTAAAGACAGCTAATGTCTTTGAATTGTGTAGAGCACATGTTTTTTTTTTTCCCCAGAAAAATAAAACTTTATGAGCACTTAAGTGGCTGTAACTGTGTAACCACAATTTGAAAGAAGGGACCTGGAAAAGCAGCTGCATTGCTATAACTTCATTCCCATATAATGTGAGCAAATTTTATACACGTCATAGAAAGAAGAAGAAGAAGGCGTGAGTATGTTTTGACCAATACAAAAGCTGATACATATAGACATAAATGCACTATACGTATATTGAACAGTTTTTAATTAATCACAAACCTCTTGTGTATTTAACCTGATTGAGTTAATCAAGATTTCAATCAAGCATCCAGATCAGTGGCCTCTTTCAGCAGGATGATGCTCCCTGTCACACTGAAAACATTGTTCAGGAACGGTTTGAGGAACATGACAAAGAGTTCAAGGTGTTGACTTTTCCTCCAAATTCCCCAGATCTCAATCCGATCGAGCATCTGTGGGACGTGCTGGACAAACAAGTCTGATCCATGGAGGTCTCACCTCACAACTTACAGGACTTAAAAGATCTGCTGCTAAAGTCTTGGTGCCAGATACCACACACACCTTCAGAGGTCTTGTGGAGTCCATGCCACGGATCAGAGCTGTTTTGGTGGCACAAGGAGACCTACACAATCTTGGTTTTGATGTTATGGCTGATCAATATATATATATATATAAATGTATGAATTTTTCTTCACATGATTGCACACTCTGGCATCAGTCTTGCCAAGATATGTCAAATGTGGTATGTGAGTGTGTACAGTATGCTGAGATATGCCTGTGTGTGTGTGTGTCATACCTCTAACTGAAATTCATTTACTTTTATCAGATGTATGCAGCATACCGTTATTAATTAATGTTATTAAATGAAGAGTAAAGTTAATGCTCAAAGCTTCCCTTTAAAGCAGTGGCTGTGTGTTACAGACGCAATCATAGCCATGTGATAGTTTTAGCTACTGCAGAATTTTAGCCAACACACATCAAAGAAGGAAAAAAGATTTGGGAAGCCGTTTGGGGAAAGGCGCATTTGTAAATTGATCTGGCTTGTGTTTTAAATCTTTTGGAACCTTGAAAAAAAGAATATATTGGGGAAATTAAAAAAAAAAGACTAAAAACTTCATTTTCATTGACTAAAACTGCTGTAGATTTTCATCAAATAATTCTAAACTGAAGCCAAATGACTAAAAATGACTATAAACTATTATGTGTTTCTACTAGAAGACATAAAATGAAATCAGTTAACAAATCAGCTATCAATAGTAGCACTTGTCCTTTATATACAGCCTGTGATTGCCATGCTGAATATGATATATGTTTAAATAGACAACACGGCCAATTACTCATTACTTCATCTATGTCCAAATTAGTAACACTGAATTAGAAACCTTAGTATGAAACAAGCTTTCCTGAATATTTCTGTACCTTTGTCTTGATAACCACAAAAGAATCAGTGTGACCCACATGCATATACAGGGAAAGAAATACCAACAATGAGTTTATTGTGGTGAATTGTATGAAACAACTTCACAGCGGCATGAATTATCCAGTTAAGCGTTACACATCGTTTTGCCTAATGTTGCTTCACATGTGGAGCGTTTGTCATCTGCTTAATAAAACTAGCTAACAAGCTTCAAACACTTCCTGGGAACTAATTCTGTAATCTACTAAAAAAAAAGGTTGCTGTTAATCAACACAGTAAAGACAATATTAGCTGCTAAACAGGCTGCCATACACTCTAGACAGCTAGCAGGTCCCTCTGCCATGCGTGATCTTTCATTGAACTCGTCCTTGTAGAGCAGAAGTACAAAGCTGCTTCACTGAATTGATGCATGCAACACTGCCTCTAAATTTGGCCAAAGTGCCTAGCTCAGAGGGGTCGGATGTACAGTACGTTCGTCTTTTATTTAGTCATTTTTCTTCAGTAAATGCTTTATCCCAGTCAGGATTGCGGTGGATCTGGAACCTATCCCAGGAACAGCAGGTAAATGCGACTTATATTGCTGCTGACCTAAACATCTCCCTCTTTAATGGATGGCAGAGGTAGCGACAATAATTTACACAATGCATGATAACATCATTGTGCTTCTTTCTAGCATGATGTTTCTGTGCGCTAAGAGACACACTTGGATTGCGGACAGTCCTGCAGTTCTTACATTCATTGAGTAAGATTTGAGCAAAAACACTGAATATTATGGAAATTGCAGTACACAAATGCATACTTCAAATATACAGCACCACAATATCAGCACTTTTTTCATGACAGATGAGAAGAGCGTTCCTTTTAGCAAGGCCAGAACACATGACATGCTCTCTTTGCTTGTCCTCACTGCGATGCCCCTACAAGCTAATACCGTGCAGCTTGGAGGATTGTTGAAAGGTCAAATTGTGCAGGATGCAGCAGCCTCTATCTCCTGCCTCTGGCAACAGGAATTGCACAGACAGCAGCTCCAGATAAAGGCTTATCTGCCTCCAGCTCTGGAGGGCACTTGCTATGGTCACAACGGTTTCATCTCTGTTTTTATTCCCCCTAATAGAGGACTTGATTCCGTGCAGCTCGTTCTTCATTCTTGTTCTCTAATGCTTTTTTTTTTTTCTTGAGGGTGGTTGGGGCTAAACAAATTTCAGACAAGAAATTTCAGACAAGAGTTCTCTCTTGTTCTCTGTTTTCTACCTGAGGACCCTCTTGCCAAGCAGGAGAGTCTGTGCCCTGCTCTGAGGCTGGAGTGTAATTGCGCGTAGCCTGTCATTTGTGAGATTAAGAGCTCTGGTGCTGTCAGCAGGATGCCTTATTGCTGAAGATGTCTCATTTTCTCTGGGACAGATCAGTGCATGCAGTCAGGACTGCTGTAGACAATGTTTGAGGTTTTATTTGTTGAGTGCTTTGATGTGCGGCAGCGTGTCCCACACGCGCACGTCGTCCAGAATTCACTGCAGATGTATCTGCAGCCTTGCAGGTCCATGATGGCTTGCGCCTGCATTTTCTGTCTATTTGAGCAGTACGTGGACAGACGCTCTCAGCGTGGGACTTGCTTCTGTCTGCTCTGGAAGCCCATTACTGAGGCTTTGTGTTTTTAATGGATACATTCCAGAGAGAGGAGAACAAATGAGGGGAGAGGAATAAAATCAAAGGATGAAAGAAAAAGAAAGAAAGAAAGAAAGAGAAGAAGAGGTGATTAGAAATGTTGGTATGCAAATAGGCTGTTTGTAGTTAGGGCTCAGTTGAGCAAGATAAAAAGTAAGGGACCTGACAGATAGCGAGGTTAAAAAAAGAGGACATGTGAGAGATACAGGAAAAGAGAGAGTGTGTGATGGAGTGTGCTGAAAATGTGAGGACAGAGATTACACACACCTTGGGCTATGTGTTAGAAGCAGGAGATGGAAGAGTGTCAGTCTGTGCTGCACGTATACCACAGTGGAGATGAAAATTGATTTTTGTAATACAGAAGTCTTCTTCTATTCACTGCTACCAACTCTCGTGTGTGTGTGTGTGTGTGTGTGTGTGTGTGTGTGGTTTTGCATTTGTGTGCTTGTGTATGTACGTAAGTGTATACTCACAGTTTTGATTTCAACACTTATAGAAACTATTATATTTGTGTATATTAATGTATTACAGTATATTTATGTAATATCTTATGCCAACACTTATACACACTTGCTGTGTGGGACATTTTATGACACTCATTTCTATTTCTTTACACAAACTTTATCTTTAAATGCATTTATTCATCTCCAGTAAGCGCTTCACACTGTTCAGGGTTGCACTGGATCCATAAGGTGGGAATATACCCTGGATAGTTTCCCACTCCATCACCATGAGCATACACACACATACATACACACACACACACATACTATGAGGTGGCAACGCTACCCATTGCATCACTGTGCTGCCTAGATTTAAGTTGAAATATCTTCTTTTCAAAATATTCATCTTTGCTTACTGGCATTAGGTTTGGGCTTGTGTGTGTGTGTGTGTGTGTGTGTGTGTGTGTGGGAGGGTAGTTTGTTAAAAACCTTGCCTTTTGACAAAATTCAGCTATCTAGAGAATGCCTACATTACTGCTGAATTGTTAAAGCAAATTGGCATTGTGCACATTTACAATTCTATGAGAGTTGGGATTTGAGTAGAAAATAATAATCATAATCATGAAAATATTGAAACAGTACATGAAGCACTTCATTTTTCAGATCTCCATGGCTTTTAGGCAGCATTTAATAAATTTCATATTTGGTGTGTTAGGGTCATTCTATTTTCTAATGAGCAGCTTTCCTGCATCATCACGCTCAATATAGCACCACATTAAGATGCCTTGTAATTGCATTTTATAAAATAATTGCAAAGGAATGATTGGTAATAATGCTTTCTTCTAATGGAACAATAGTATGTTTGATTGAATGGCTAAAGCCATTCATGCAAGTGATGAAAGAAAACAAAATGCAATTAGTTATATTATTGCATCATGAATGCCCTTGGGTTTAAATGCTAAACAAATGCCAAATTAACAAGTGGATTTTACATACGTGTTTGAATTTTTTTTTTTTTTTTTTAGATTCACTCTAGAAATACACTACCTACATGACAACAGAACAAAAAAATATCACAGTGGAACTGGATTATGATGAAATATTCATATATACTTTTCTCAGCTTTTCCAGAAGTTCACACAGAGGGGAGCAGCATCTTCTAGCCACGAGCCTCAGATGCATTAACATCTCCCAATGTGTTTTTATAAATCCGCTCACGTGTATTTCTAGATCAAACCCTTGCATGTGCAGGTAGGTTATGAGTCACATTACTGCAGAATGGGTGTTTGATCCTTTTAGAATGCAGGGCACACCTGCACTCATTGTAAAGTGTGTGTGTGTGTGTGTGTGTGTATATGAGAAGAGAGAGTGAGCCAGACAGACAACATGATTTATGCCACCAGCCTATTCATATCACCACAGTGGATATGCATGTTGAGCTCAGAACTGTGTGAAGCACTACGCTGATTGAGGATATGAAAACCACTATGTCTGGATCAGGGAAGTTTGAAATGTGGGAGGATTTAAAAAAAATAAATACATAAATAATTGAAGCTACTTTCTGATGTATGTGTCCAGGTGTGTATGGGAGTGGTAGAGGTATAACACAACGGCACTATCTGCCTCTGTATTTGTTTAGTGCGCCAAATATTTGTATCTGTATGTGTATTCAGATTTAAACCAGAAATGGCAGAAATGGTCTACACAGAAAGTGTTTGTTGTTGTATGTTCACCCTCCCACTATGCCCCAGAAATGCTGGAAAACACTGAAAAAACTGATGGAAAAAGAAGTTATTTTTCACTTACAAATCACAACAAAGCAATTTGCAGAACATGCCTCTATTCAACCCCTGAACACGATGCCCTGTGGAACTTTCTGACAGATTAGCTAGTAACTAAATGAATAAAAATAAAATGATAAGTAGTGAAAGAATAAGTAAAGTGAATGTAGTGCATATGGTCCTTTAAGCAGCATTTCGTTATATATTTGTCAGTGAGAAGAGCCCAGCAGGGATATGCTGCCCTGTGCATAGAGTGTGGTCTTCATGGGCTATACGGAGCAGCTGCTCTATAAATAAATCAGAAATGCAAAGACTGAGAAAAAGAAGAAAAATTAACCTTACTTGTCAAATGCCTGAACTTTTTCGTGCATGTATTTTTGTGCAGTTTGGAGTTGTAGTTGGGCTGGGAATTTTTCTGAAACCTGGCTTCCCTGCCCATGAGCATCGTACTCACACTCATACTCAAACTCTGCATGAAAGTAAAAAACTTGTACTTGCAGAACTTTTTTTGTTTCGTCCTGCAGGACCCCAGTATCTAGAATAATGTATGTGTATTCATTCACATCCTTAGGTAGTATAAACTTATGGAGTTATTCTACCTGTGTGTGTGTGAGTGTGTGTGTGTGTGTATATATACTCTTACTGCTCTTGCTTTTTCCCTTCTTCCCCATTAAAGTTTGTCCCATCCTGTGATCTTCCATTAGGCTGGGAAGAAATGGCCACTTCTCTCTATTAAAGCAGTTCAGTGTGCTTTTAAAGAGCCTAAACCATAATGACTCAGAAATGTTCAGTAAACAAAAAGATGCAGGAAATGGATGAATTTATCTTACTGAATATATATATGCATGCTGATGCTTGACCTTTGTGATAAATAAATGGTTGAGTGGCTTTCATACATCTCCAGGTCAAGTAGAACTGGTTTTCTTGAATGGCCATGGACATAAAAAAAGAACATTGTGCATGTTGTGTCTGTGAAGGGAGAGAATAGAGTGAGCAAGTAGTTAGGCAATGATGACCTTCAATGAAAAAAAGCAGCAAAAGAGCAGCTTGGAGGAAGAGAAGCAAGAGCTCTCAAGGACATTGATGCTGACAAACCACACAAAAAGGAAGGGTACGACATGCAGCAAAGCATTTCCCAGTGTTTTCTCACAACACTACAACACTTTAGTTTACCTAAAAAGCCTCTTGATGACCATTTGCTTTTGTCAAAACATAAACTGTATTTTACTGTAACTGTAACTATTATAGACAATAGTTTGAAAGTGGAGCCAAATGATATCAGAAACCCTCTAACATGAGGGAGCAATACACCATTTAACCGTTCCTAAACCCACGTTTGCAGGTGGCAAGACAACATATAAAAATCACGTCACATGTTACATGTCAATCAACCAGTATCTCTCTCCCAATATTTTGATTTATGATAAATGCATTTTATAGAAGTGAATGGGTGATGTTTTTCAGAGCGTGATTGATGAGCTGATTGGTGAGCATGGGTTGAATGATCTGAATTCATGCATGGACATGAAAGCACTTCCATTTCCTAACAGCTTTAAACACAGACCACAGCACAGTGAGCTTCTCCATCATTTGACAGTATATGCTATATATCTTCACTGTAGAGTTGTATGTTTAAAAATGGAACTTGAAAGCGTAGGCTGTTGCATTAGCGTAATCCTGTGGATGCAGGATTCTTTTCTTCAGGTCTCAGCCACCCCATTATTATTGTTATTACTCTGCATACTGCATTCACATACATTTCCGGGTAATGGCTTTCAGCAGATGTTTTGCCCTTAGCTTGCTTGTACACTGGATTTCATTGCATTATTATAGTAAAGCATTGCAACTTCTTTAAACAGTGTAATTTCATTCACATTGAAGCATAATTAACCCCTATTATTGCAGAGCTGGTAAGTAAGAACATACAATTATGGGTTACAAATATCTGCACTTTCCTTGAATTTTCTTTCACTATATTTTTACTATACAGTAGCAGGTACTCTATAATCAACATGTTTTTAAATCCATAATGTGAGTTCAATTCCTAACCAATTTGATGTCTAACTTTTGACCACAAGAACACTGGGAACTTCTTTATATATTTGTTTGTAAATTTCTACATTTCAACTGTGCTTAGAAGTTTAGATATGCAAATATGAGCTTTATTTACTGAAACATGGTCTCAGATCATGATTGGTGTAGTTAGAATATTCATTAAAATATTAAAATATCCATACATTTTCCATAAAATATTAAAACACATGCTGCAATGCGCGAGCTAGTTTATATAACCAAAGCTATTAGCTGTCCATAATAATAATAATAATAATAATAATAATAATAATAGTTAAAGCTGCAAGCAGCATTTTCAGGGTCCCTGGAAATAACGTAAATAACGATATAATAATGAAATAAAGTAAATAATGATAATAATAATGTTTCTTTATGACACAGGCAGGAAAATAATTAACAGAACAAAAGATTTACAAACACAACTTCTAAATACAAATAGTTTAGTTACTGTTACTGCACGTGTCCCACCTTTCAACAGTTCCTTGTTATAAAGGCGTATTAATTTTATGAATTTAAACACGTATTTTCCAAAGTATTTTATAAATACTGATTTGCACTTTTAATTACACTTTGTAGTTCTACCACCTCTGATTAAGGTCTTCACTTCGCGAGCTTGCACACTGCATGACAAGTTCATAGTGCTAATAATATGTTTGTGTATATAATAATAATATATTATAATGTAGACACTGGCCCACCTCCTGTACTTACTGTGCAATTCCTACTGTATCTACTGTGAAAATGCAAACAAGGTGGTGATTTTTAATTTGGTCAACCTTCACGAGTTTCAAATTTGTCACTGTAGATATCAAAAAAAGAAAATAGAATAATAAAAGAGGAATTTCTTTTTGTTATAGTGTCATCCTCATTCTTTCTCCATCAGTATTTGCTTCCAGGCTTTCAGTCTTAAACCGTTTCCATATCTTTTTCTCCTAAATGCTCTGTTCTTCCTCTTCCTTGCACTACTAACTTGGTATCTTAAGGTATTATTTCCTTTTCCTCCCTTCTCTTTCTCCTCATACTTTTCTATTCCCACTCTTTTCTTACCTCCCTCACCTTCACCTTCTGTTATCTCTGAGATAGCGGCTGTGCTCCTCTCGTACTCTGGGCGAATGATGATGAAGCCGCGCTTACTCTTAATCTCCTTATGTATGTTCCTATGCCCTTGATAGGGTCAGCATGGGACGGACCAGACGTTATCAGATTTCACAAGCCTCCAAGGCATAATTTGCCAAAGGTCACTTGATGTTTGATTTCTTCACTACGCTTTATTGGTGAATGAGGGCATCTGCCTGATGAGGTGACTAGTCAAAGGTTACACACAGATGGCGTCCAACAAAAATGTCATCGTGGCAGAAGGGACAGCTGAACTTATTGAGCAGATCAGCCTGAGGACTTCTGTGCTCATGCTGGAGCTGGAGTTAAGGGTTTTTTTTGTTTGTTTGTCTTGTTTTTACTTCCCCAAACTAAGAGTTCACACTGTTTGTTTGGGGAAATTATTCTCATAACTGCATATTCTGGAAAAAAAAGAGTACAGAAGAAAGAAAGGCTGTGAATTCACTGCAGTAATAACAAATAAGTAGGACAAGATTCTTTTTATTAATGATTCTGTCCGAGAAGTTCTCGCTAGCAGAGACAAGTCCATGTCCCACTAAACCTTTGCTCACTGTAGAAATATAATACTGTTCTGGAGTTATGTAATGCAGTAAAACTTGGGCTTGTTACTGAAAATGCATGACCACTAATTTCTAAAGAGCTGCATATTATTCCTGATTTACTTCAGCACCACTGAGGCATGATGACTTGAAAACACAGAGCTGTAGAATTAGGACATGCTTTTCAGCCCTTACTTTTATAGAACTGAAAGTGGCTTATGTAAAAACATACTTTAGCTCTTAGATAAGCAGTTGAATAGCTTATCCGAAACTTGATTATTGTTTCTTTCTGTATGTCCGCATAATGGTTTTTATCAGACAGAATACATAAATCCTGATTTCAGCAACTGATGAACTATTATTGAAATAAAAGCTCAGGATTGCTGATTGGTCATTTGCAGTGGAACATTTCTTAAACTCCAGAATGACTCCACTAATCTTAAATACAATAAATAGATCTGTTAATTAGGATCAACATTCAGAATTAAATGTTTTGTGTTAAGAAATTGAAGGAGTCCTGCATTGCTTAGTAATTTTAGTCAGATAATAAAATCCTTTTAAAATAGACAGGGTGATATGTGTTTCAGGTCAGTCAGCGATTGATTATTTACAGTGGCCAGCACAGTTAGTGGGAAAAAACACCCCACCCTTTACCCCTGTTTTCATGTGCTGATGGTATCTCGGATATTGTAGTTAGCTAACGCAGAGTATAGCTGCTATAATAATTTGGTCATGCGTAATGTAATGCATGTTTAGTATAATATGCATTGTCTATCCTTTTTAGGGGTCACATTATACCTGTGAAATGATTTGTGAAATGACAATATTCACAAAGTAAAATAGACCTGCATGCTAAAGAGGACAAGCATTTAAATTCTATTGCAGTTTATGTGTGTGAACTGAACTGAGCATTGTTATAGTGTTATAGTGTGCTGTATATAGTTTTGGGGATTTTAAGTACCATGACATTTTGCTAAAAAGAAAGAGTGACAAAAGTACATTCATTCACATGAACAAAAAAATGAATGAGTCTTAATAAAGATTCATTATGTGTCAAGAAACAGTCTACCTAGGAAGACTTATTATGAAGGTTATCATTTAGCTCTGGCTATATAATAATGTGTATTGAATTAGTGAGATCTGATGACTACTATCCATATGAATATAATCCTGCATTGTGACAGCTCCTCTTCATTTTATTAATACAGTACGTTGAAGTAATGTAATATTCTAAAGAAATGACAAGTCTGTATTACGTAATGAATAGAAGATGTATAAGCCAAATTTATTTTCATACTGTAGTAAAGCTGAGGGTTTGAGGGTTTGATTTGGATCTAATGGAAGCAAAAGTTCTGATACCTCAGAATACTAAAGCCTAATACAGGAATAATAACTATCATAGTACTTTTGTATGCTGGAGATTCACATTGTGGGACCTACAGCTGTACTATAAATACAAAAATAACACTTCTGTAAATATTATGACATATTTTTTTCATAAAAATAACATTTTTATGGGACGTACCTGATGATAGCATGGTACACTAGTATGTCACTGAGGAATATCATGTTATATTTGAATATGATACCATCTGGTACTATATCACACCACCAAGGTAGTGCAAGTACTATCCCGCTAGCAAACAACTCTAAAAAGTACGATTCAATTCATTAGTATTGCACTTTTACCAACAGACATTGTCGCAAAGCGGCTTTACAGAAATCTGAATTTAGATTTATATTTAGATCCCTAATGAGCAAGATGCGATCTGATGTGAGTCAAGATCCTTGAGAAGAACCAGACTCAAAAGGGGACCAGTTGTCTTCCGGGTGACTGCGTATAGTGCAATTATAGATCATTACAGTATACAGGTGTAGAAGAGTAAAGTTAAACGGTACTAACAGAGGTTATTCAATGTGAGCATACTGTGAATAGGAGTCCAGGAGTGAGCACAGGACAGTCATTATGATTTCAGCAGCAGCTGTTAGTCAGTGTCCAGGTGAGATCTACAGCTCATGTACCATTTTCCCACCTACTGGTGACGTCTTGAACTACATTAGTGAAGATGCTTCATGTTATAGATAAATTACATATTGCCAATCGATTTTTTTTAAAAAGTGGTTTAAAGAATGAAAAGACTATTAAATATTTATTAAATACTCCCAAATAATATTGCAATATTGTAAAATAATTACTGTTCCCCAGTGAGCAGCCCTATTACATGGACAGAGAACACTTCTTCTTCTTTTTTATATAAATGACTACCTCTTTTATATTATTCTATGAACTCTGTATTAGAGCAATTGATATTGATATTAATATTATAAACTGATTTGTTTATAATTTCATGGTTATCATAGCTATAAGATGTGCTATCATAAAACTAGTGTGTTTGAAATGTGTAGGAAAAACTTACACTGAAGACCGGTTGGAAGAAACTAGCTAGAAAACTTATTGATAGAGAATGTACTTTTAAAACTTTCTTTAAAAAAAAACAAAACAAAAAAGTGGCTGTACTGGAATGTCTCCTGCCATTTCAGAAAGTCTTTGTCAGTTCAGATTCTGTATGCCTTACATGTACAACAGCATTGCTATTTTGATTTTTTTCCCCCCTCTTGGGTGTACATTGAATTTATAGGCAGTCAAACCTGAAATAATGTTCCAAAATGCGTTTCACTCGCTTTCATGCGTGTATACACAGTGTGTGGCGGTTAGTACTAAAACACCCAACATGCAGTACCCATTCTATTAAATAAGATATTTAGTTGAAATTCAGCGTCCAAGGACTTCGTAATGCAGTACACACTCATTCAGCTATATCTGATGGATCGGTCCTTGTGGTGCCTGCTCATATTCCACTTTTTCACAGTGTTAAATGCAGGACTGCTTTGAAGTACTCACAGCATGAGCAGAACCAGCAGGTGTGGCTGCCAATGGCGTCAGACCTTCAGTCTCATTCTGTTCATGCTAAAGAAGAACACGTCACATCAGAGTTATGAGGGCTATCAGTCAGTCATGCTTACACTGTATAATTTTCAATACAGTTTTTCCCATTTCAGACAAAAATCACACATTGTAAAGAATTCTTTGGTTGAGATTGACAGTCTTAGAACGCGTGTGATGTGGCTGATTTACTGCCGTCGTGGTCAAAGACAGTCTCTGACAAAGTCCTGGCTTGTGTCAGAAAGTTTTGATTCAAATCTCAGAGTGAGACCGCTGCTATGACAATTGTCTGAAAGCCACCAATAGGAGGAGGCTCTGAGACAGTGGCCATGGTGAAATGTAAGCAAAGTATGCTAATGGACAGAAAATATAAACTGCCTTGTTTATGTGCCCCTATTTTCTGCGTGAGCCCGGATCATGCAGACTGATGATGTAAACAGAACATAGTAGTTTCCTTTAACTGCAGGTCTATTGTTAGAGGATCTTCATTGCATAATCTGACATGGAGAACACAGTATCTCAGTCTGGTTTAAAATTCGGCTAATATTTTATTGCAGTCATCTGGTACAGTGTGACAAGTAATAATCTTAAAAGACTGCTGAAATTGCGCAGTCTAAAACTTGCTTTTGAATAGTAAGACTTTCACTTCCTGGAAGGTGTGCCTCCCAGTTTGTCAAGGAAGACTGATTTCCTGCATTTTTAGAGCAATCCGTAGGGCTGGAATGTTTGGACTACCTTTTCAGCTTTCTTATATAATGCATACAGCTGAAGTGGGTAGCCATAGACACAGTGCCAAGCGTAAGATTAGCCCTGCTGCGTCGCCAGCCTACTACAAATCTATCACTGCATCACACTCAGTGGATGGCTGTACACACCAAAAGCCTGTTCACTGTCCTTACAACACCTTAATGTGATTTTCTTCTGCCGCAAGACACACAGATGATCTACAACCCCAAATAACATGAACTATGACTATTCTATGGTAGTATATTTTTCAAAAATAACTTTTTTTTGCGTTAATTTTTTAACAATTTCAACACTAAAGAACGCTTAAGAGAAGTACAATTTTAAATTTCACTATGCACAACTGAACTTTTTGAGAGAATTTATTTGAGTGTATGTGATGTATCTGTGTGGCTAATAAGCACTCAGTGAAGTGTTAATGAAAACAACTGCTGAGGAAGCTGTGAAATAGATTCAGAGAACAAGGCTAGACAAATACACACATACACATACTTTAATACGGATCACATGATGTTTTCCAGTTTCATATGCTTTGGGTGTCTGCAGTATCTGTGTAGAAGCATACAGTAATTATCTAGCTACAAAATGTACAGTACTGTGCAAAAGTCGTAGGCACCCTATATTTTTTTTAGTAAAAACGTTGTTATAGATTTGACTTCTACATTATTGATTCAGTACAAAAACCATTTTAGATTCCAAACATTAGTTTTCCAGCACAAAATGAAATGTTACAGAAAAATGTTTGTATGTCAGTAAAGAAAGCAGCAGATTCCATAAGAGACACTTTTCAGATAAAAACATAATGAAGGCTGCTGGGTTTCGCTGCAGAAATAAGAAGCGAGTCGACAGTCAAAGTCTCCAGAAGAACTGTGGCTGCTTCTGCAAGATGCTCAGTAACACTTACAGCTCAAAACTGCACACACTGCACCTGACATTAATATTTTTTTTAAAGCAAAGGGTTGTCTCACCAAATACTGACTTTGTTTCATTTATTACTGTTTACTGCTCTTTGTAGTATTTTTTTTAAAATGTAGAAAAGAAATGTTATTTTTGAAGGCATCTTTGCTCTACAGCATTTCTTTGCATGTGCCTAAGACTTTTGCACAGTACTGTACTTAATAAAAAATATTTACAATTTTTTTCTCATGTACTTATATTCTAATCACTGCAGACTTTTCTGAACTGAAATACAGTATGTTCTCAACCACAAGTCAAGCATAGCATTTTATAGCATTTTAAGTCTGGATACCACCAAAAGTGAAAGAGAAAAACATTTACAGTGCAGGAGCATAACAGACATTTTGACAGTTGGTATCACAAACCCAGTTGATTATTTACTTGATCAAAACAGGACATTCACTGTGTGAGAAAAGCACTCTTAGCTAGCAAGCTTTAGACATCTTTAGACAGACAGGCAGTTTATACCACAGGGGTTGTTACATGATGGTCAAAATCTTAGAATTGCTGACCTTTCACACTTGATCAGTTGTTTGGGTTTTGTAGGGGTGTGCACATAGATAGTGTGTACACTATCGTTCCCAGATGAGGTATACACACTATTCGATCTTTCACTGGGAGAGACCCCCCGCCAAAGTGAGCATGATCCTCAAATCCCGCATTTTCGTGAAAATATACGTGACAGCTCTCTATCATGTGCCACTATTTTGCACAGAAACAAGAAAAAAGCAAAATAAGAGACACTGCGGAGGAAGTATCGGTTGAGGAGAACTGGGCAGTGTACAGTGAAAAAACATAGCTATTTTTATACTGTGTGCCTTCAGGAATCATGTCATGTTTGTTTTTCATTCTGCTATTCCTAACAACCATTAGGGCGAGCAGTATTGTTGTGCTTACATTTTGCCCTCGCTCTACTGAACAAATAGATGGACAATAAACTGGATTCAGGGATCAGCTGTGCATGACAGCAGAGGAATTTGAGTTCCTCTTGGGCTTTTGTTGGCTGTTTCTCGTCGCTGCACTTGCGACTAGTCGTAGAGGGGCTCCTAAGATTAAACGATTCATTGCTGACAAAATCATACATGAGTATCTGTGATTGTTCCAAGACTCAGAAAATCACATCGCTGAACCGTTCACACTACACATTCACACTACGGGGACCACGGAATCACACAGCGAGGAATCACCGAGGACAAAACTGACTTTTTGACTGGAATATCAGGGCTAAAACCGTGTAGGCTTTACCCAGCTAAATCTTAAGCAAAATAGTGTGTAGGCTTTACCCAGATAAATCTTAAGCAAAATAGTGTGTAGGCTTTACCCAGCAAAATAGCATGCAAACGTTCTTTTGGCTGCTCCCGTTAGGGGTCGCCACAGCAGATCATTGGTCCGCATGTTTTGATTTGGCACAGGTTTTACACCAGATGCCCTTCCTGACGCAAACCTCCCACTTTATCCAGGCTTGGGACCGGGACAGAGAGTACACTCCCAGTGGCTGGGTGGGTTTCCTGCCCGGAATCAACGGTCATTTTGGTGAAATATATTTGTGTTTTCATAAAGTTGTAGTGCCATAGTATGCCACAGGCTTTTTTGGTCGAAACTCAATATTTTCATCTTTTTTGAGAGTCTGCCAGAATTCACCCACAGCGACATCCAACGGGTTTTCCCAGACAACTTCACGTTAGCCTCAAGAGTGTATCAAATAGGGTTTAATTATATACTTGCTTCCTTCAGAAGGCCTAATTCAGATTTTCCTGTGATTATGTTTACATTTTGTTACGTGCTCTTAAATGTTAGAAGCATTAAAGAGAATTATTAGTACCTAGACATTTCCCACCGTAACATCTGCTGTTTATGTGCTCTGTTGTATTTCCGACACGACTCGACTCATTAGATGCAGCAACTTGCTTAACATCGTTTATACTAAATATTTGTGTACATAATGCATGACCAAGTCTCTGTGTCTCAGTTTAACTCAAATTATTACTCTGTTTTTACTGATATTTCTGAAATAAACACAGGTTTCTGGAGCATCTGTAACATGTCTTACGTTTCTATATTATTAAATTTGACAAATTTTGCCTTGTAATAAGGTCTTGTTATGTTTCATATTTCTTCCATGAATCACCCCAAAGTCCTTGGAGCGGAGGATAACAATCTTCAGCACTGCGCTCCTACACACAGTTTCCTAGCAAGCTTCAGTTAATCTCGTTAGTCTGTGTGCATTTGAAGGGTGTTTGTGTCAGTGTGTCCTGATTAGAGAAGGCAGAACTGTAGCTCTATGCCTTGTTTGTGTGTGTGTGTGTGTGTGTGTGTTGGGGACGGAAAGGAGGAGGGGGTTACTATTCTATCAGAAATGTATCCTAACATAATAATAATAATTTATGGATAGTACTTTTTTTTTAATCTCAAAGTGCTTTGTATAACGACAGTAATGCCAGTGTTTGCTGGTGCATGTTTGTGTGTGTGTGTGTCTGTGTGTGTGTGTCTGTGTGTGTGTGAACATGTAGTTGTGTTTATGGTTCATTGGTAATTATTCACACATCTCTTCTTGCAGATCGACTGCTATCCTCAATGCCCCACTGTCCTCTGTGTGTAATCAGCATGTCACTCTAATTAACAGTGAGGAAAGTACTGGGCCGTGTGTGTGTGTATGTGTGTGTGTGTGTGTGTGTGTGTGTGTGTGTGTGTGTGACTGTGTATATGTCCTTCCCATACGAATGTATTTAGTATCATTTCTAAGCTTGTTGATATGACAGTGGTATTTAGAAGCCTGCCTTTCCCCCCACCCTTTCCACCCAGAGACTTAAATACAGTTGTTTGAAAGAGTTTTTTTTCTTCTGTTCTACATTTTGATTCTATTATATGAAGAGATGCCAAATCCCTTGAACTTATCTAAGCAGAAACTGCAAACAGATATGCAAATAGATAAACAAGGGCTTTGAAAAGTGGGAACGGGAAAACGGCAGTTGGTTGTATCAGTGAAAACTACACATGCATGCCAAACATGCTTCACAGTAAATCTGAAAATCACTGTTTTCCCCCCGTCCCTTTGTTCTCGGGGAACTAAACAAAAATACAAATGTGTGCCTGTTTTTGTTCTTTTCTTTCTTAGACTCGCTTTAATGTGAAGTACACTTCATTTGAAACATTTGAACTGATATTTTTTCAGAAGATATGCATATTCAGAACACTTGACTTACCAGGCTTCTGGTTTTTGATTTATTGAGGAGGGAATAGCTCACCATGTTCACCTTGAGTCATTACTCTTCCTGTCCTTAAATGATCTAAATTCTACTCCATTAGATGAAGCTTCTAAATTACCATACACATTTGCATGACTCTTGCGCAGTATGTGTTGACACTAATAGCAGTTTTCTGTAATTGACTCTCACCGTGTCATGTTCCTCTTCCTCCAGGCTCCTACATGATAGTAAACTCATCCCAGCATGCTGCGGGCCAGAGAGCTCAGCTGCTGCTGCAGACGCTCAGCGAGAATGACACGCACTGCGTCCAGTTCAGCTACTTCCTGTACAGCCGGGACGGACACAGCCCTGGGGCACTGCGAGCATACGTGCGGGTGAACGGCGGGCCGCTGGGCATGGCTGTGTGGAACATCTCGGGCTCTCAAGGGCGCCAGTGGTATCAGGTGGAGCTGGCAGTCAGCACCTTCTGGCCCAATGAGTATCAGGTAAGAGGACGTCTTTAGCTCAGGTGGAAGGGTTCATGGTTGAGGTCCTGAATAAGGTGACTGTCTATTAGTAGTATGTCAACATGAAAGGACCTGTGGTACAATGTCGAAATTGTTTCTCTGCTCATCTGAGAAGAGCTGATGAAGCTCCTTGGATGATTGGCAAAATGTTAAAGATAAGTCCATTTACTTTGACCTTGGCTGAAAACCTACACAGAAACCACCCATTAACTATATTGTTTTGTCCAGTAAATGGCAGTATATGTCCTTTTTTCCTACAAGCTGTTTCTTCTGACTTCTTCTGAAGAACCCTTTCTAGCAGTACACTGGCGGTCCATTCCGCCTGTGGAATGGAAATCGACTTATTGGACGTTTTCAATCAGGATAAACAAATTAATTATTTTATCGCTGCAAGTCTGTTATAAGATTAGTCAGGACACTGTTGGGTTTCTGTGTATAGAGTATAGTGACTGTGTTTAGCTGCTGGTGAACAGGGTGATGGAAAAGGGGAGGGGTGTGAGCCCCCTGCTGGGAAAGCAATTAACACATCTCCACAATAACACTGGTACAGAGATAAAGCTGACAGAACAACAAAAGATTTTTTTGAAAAACATTGTATACAACTGCCACAATAAAATTATAAGATTTAAACCTAGTAGACTAGAGGATAAAAGAAATATTTATGGAATTCCTAAAGCCTTGACTGACTACTCTCGTATGATCCATTATCCACTACGGTGGAGTGTGACATCACAGATAAATTCCGCCACCCCCAAACCAGGCGGAAATTGATTTGATTGCCGTATAGTAGTGGTAGCTACAATGAACTAGACGCTAACAATTAGTGCTGTTATACCACACTTCCATAATATTTACATATTTTAAGTAACTTGGATGTTTATGATGCCATACACTATTTTTTGTATCACTTAATTTCCTGAATACACGTCATTTATGATGTAGTTTATTTTCATCTATTTTTCCTTAATGATATATTTATTTTTTTATCCGCCACTAGGTGGTGTGTCTGTCCGAGATTCTCATTAGCGCAATATTTCGAGAATGAGTGGCTGAATGTTTGTAGGATTTATTTGGAAGTATCATTGTAACCAGCAGATGAACTGGTTTGATTCAGGAATTGACAAACAAGGCCAAGGTCGTAACAAGGTCAAATGTCTGAAATAGTCTTTCTTCAACGCTTGCTTTCCGTTTAAAGTATATTTTAAAGGTATTTGGGATATACAAAATAGTGACAGGAAGGACTAGACTAGAGACATCCCTCGCTAATTATTTTGCATACAAATGACTTCCTTTCTCATTATAAATTGACATTATCAAGTAAAATGGTGGTGTTCACTGTTGTTAACTGCATTGGAAGCAAGTGTTGTGTTGTAAACAAGACAGCCAATATGATGTAAAGTGGTTGACCAGAAGTCAAAATCAAAATATCTCATACAGACTAAGTCAATAACTATACCAAAAATAAGCTGCATAGCAATACAGTTGTAAAATATATTTTAAAAATAACAACATCAAGACACAAAAAGCTATTACAGAGTCTCTGTAGCCTTCTCATGGCAGGTCTGAGTGCTAGAAGGATAATTTTTTATTTTGTATATTTTAATAATATTTTAAATAACCAATTTTGACATGAACAGGGTCACTTTGGCTGAAAGAAAATAAATGAATCACTGATACATGAGTTGAGGCTAATTTTTCGACTTTTTTCTCATGATGAATCTTGGAAGTGTAATTATGAAGATTGACAACAAATACCACCAACGTTGCTACGACTGGATAATAATTCTTATTCACTCTGCCACTTTTCATTGTTGGCTCCTGGTGAGAATTCTTCCATAACAACGAGTCTTAGATATGTAATACTGTGCTACACAATACTATATAACATGACAGTCAATGTATTAAAAGTTAGTTTTATGGCAGAATTCTTCTTCTATCTATCACAAACTGTGCACCTATGTGGCGGTTGTGAGATCAATGTCACTTTAATCGGTCATTTCATTGACCGCAGTGCTGGAGATCTACTGAACTAGTTTTGAATAAATGTATTTTCTGCAATGAAGTCCAAATAGAGCACCACTAATTACTGAAAGGCGTCAGCTTTGCCCTCAGTCTAAGCTTTTCACAACCCGGTGTTGTGGTGACGCTCTTGTTAATCACACCCCTTGCTCACTTTAATTGGTATTGACTCAGTGTGCAATCTGTGCATATCTGTAGGTCTGTGCATGCTTCAGGCCTTGGACGGGTTTGGGAGGTGCACTGGGGGAATAAAGTTACTGCAGATGTTATGATAGATATACTTAAATATTAGTAAGAGTAACAATTCTCAAATCTGATTGGTCAGAAGGTGGTAATTAATTTTCTATAACACAATGGCTCTGACAGTAATTAAAGTTTTAATTCAGACCATAGGTTTATTTTAATGTGTTTGTTCTAATACATTATCTTTTCTATTGTAACTACTCATTTACAGAAATGTGTATGGCAGACAGTCCATATAATCAAAATCTAATAATAAACAAATAAAAAAGTGTTGTTATTTAACAAAGAAAAACTTATAATCATGGATATGGTGAACCTTTTTGTTAGAAGATTCCCCATTACCAGCACTTAGTGACTGTAGTGGTCAGTAAGAGTAACAGAGACCGGAGAGTCTTCAGGACTTTTCTGGTTTCTCAGTGATATGACAAGCTGTCTGTTTTTTAAAAAAAAATTAATTTCAAGAAAGAGAGGGGAAAAAAAGAGACTGCTGAGGCAGCAACTATTTATAGCTATTACATTGTAAGTGATAACAGGAACTAATTTTTTAAATTCGCAGCTGTTCCATAACATAAAATGTAACTATAAATGGTTAAAAAAACCACAGTGTGTTATTCATTAATAAATTAAAAATTATAATCATTGACAAATGACGGTATAAGAGGAATGAAGCACTTGGGAAAAGTATCCTATTTTTTTTTCCATTTTTTCCCCGATTTTCATATAACATGGCACCCTGTCATGTTTTATTTCTATGAAAATATTTGGGAAACTTCATAATTAACTTCCACTATTGCACAGGTCCTATAGGACCTGATTATTCGTCTATAGCACACAGTATTTGCGCTAAACCATTGCTTATAAAATGTCTAAATTGGACAGCTTCTGGCTGGCCTCCATCCCATACAATAATTGATTGGTGTGTGTGTGTGTGTGTGTGTGTGTGTGTGTTTGGCACTCTGGCAATGCCCTACAGGCCTTCTTGGGTTGGAAGCGGGCAACCAGTTCAGTTTGCGCTTCATCCATAAATTCAATTTCTCCTTTCTGCAAACTCTGCGCAGCTGTCAAAAAGCAATTATGTTGAATAGTGTGTGTTTTTATCAAGAACTGTCAATCCCTCTGGCTTAATTAACTTCCACATGGCGGGGAAAAGATATGACCTTCATGTGTAAATAATAGCCCACTCACAGCAGTGAAAGGTATGGCAATGCCCAAAGCATTTTATACGTCAATAAGCAGCATCAAGCGTCAGAAATATTGAGATCACACACTC
This sequence comes from Pangasianodon hypophthalmus, assembly GCF_027358585.1. Lineage (NCBI taxonomy): Eukaryota > Metazoa > Chordata > Actinopteri > Siluriformes > Pangasiidae > Pangasianodon > Pangasianodon hypophthalmus. The sequence continues at coordinate 1,149,773 of NC_069710.1, forward strand.
ACACATCAGACAAACTCTGATTGACAGCACAGACCCAGCAGCACAAACACACTTAAACACACTAAATATGCAAAAGTTCAGTTTACACTGCATGACTGGAATTTAGTATCTAGAATTAAACCTAGAATTTTCCCATTCTGTTTTCACACTGTATATGATATGCAAGGTGCTTCATTTTTGCCCCATATCCATCTGTTGGAGGACTCTCTATTCCATTTCTCACTGAGATCTCATTAAAACTCTGAATTATAATAAACTGATATGCCAGACTGAGTGGGCGAAGTGCAAGAGATTGTATTACATTATTGCACGTAACATGATGAGGAGCGACCAGTGCATGAATTATGCCTGCAAATGGCCTTATGAGTTTGATCTTATCTCCAGTCACACTGCAGCACACTGACTCAGGATCTGGGTAGGAGTTAAAACCCACAGAGGCTGAGTAACACTGTTTATTCTAGAGCACTTGTGCAGAGACCATGTGAATGATCGCTCTTTCATTTTATCTGACAAAACCCTTGGTTTGTTTTGAGGAAATGCAAAGCTTCCCTTAATTTGGGAGTTACGTTTTTGAGAACCCTTTTGGTGGAACCACCGAGGTTTTATTCAAACTCTGTGAAGGAGTGTAACACCAGATCCAGTAAGAGTCTTTTAATTTTCTGGTAATTGTGGTCAGAATTCCAAACAACTGAGAGAAGAGGCAGGCAATGTTAACAGAGCTATATCCAGATATTATCAGGTCGTTATCAGAAACACTGGAAAAACAAAGAACTAGAAACCAGGACACTGAGGACATTAGGAACACTAGCTAGAATCAAAGATAATACATAAAAAAAACTTCACCAAGAACATTAACACTACAGTCTATACTGTTTACACTGACATATAAAGCAAAGATAAAGGTACGAGAATACACTTGGGTGAGAACAGTAACCAGAAGGAGGGGTCAGGCTGTGGGTGGAGTCAGCAGAGGCATGTGCACCTTTGATTGGATGGGATACATAGGCTATTTATTTATTTATTTATTTATTGAACAAAAATACATCGTATTTTCTGTGCAAGGGTGTATGCCATCTGAAACTCTACGCTTCTTTTCATTGCAATGGGAAACCATTATTATAATCTAATGCTGTTTTTATATAAAACATGTATTTTGTATATTTTTAAAAATACATTCGTGATGGACCCAAAACTCTGTAGCTGCCAGATCGTGGATTCTCATTCTCATTCTCTTCTCAAAGTTTAATTTTTATTATGTGTTTTAATGGGCGTAATATAGTCTATGGCTAGTTACCTTAACTGTTTTGGGAATCCAACATCTGCTTAACATCTCTGTTGTAAATCACGAATGCATAAAAGCAGCTTGTACAGTTTGTGACTTACTGCAAGGGTTGAAACTTGAAATGTGAGGCATACAGTAGAATGTTTGAAAAGCATTTAAACATTTAAACATTTAAATACACTTTAACTATGCTAATTTACTTAATTATAGATGTTAATTACACCAGCTAGTCAAGGGGAGACAAGCAAAGCTGTCACCACGTCAGGCAGTGTAACAGGCCTACGGTGGTAAATTAAGCGTATCGGACTGCAGGTTATTGTTCAGCTGAATGTTAACGTGCTAGCTAGCCTACTGTGCATATTATAATTGACAATGTCCATTTAATTTTGCTTCAAGATGATTAAAATTGCTCGCTGAGAAGATTTTGATTAATTTGGTCTGTGAGACTGTATGCCTCTCTGTGTGTAATGCCCTATGAAAAGGTTAGCTGAATGTGTAGGTGGCCTTCGTTTTGAGAGAAGAAAGAAAGGAATATAATTCCATCCTGCCTCTTCCAAGAAAAAGATCTGTGAAATGTATCAGTGGAAAGCTATATCCATCTACTGCTGCTAATTTGGCAAGAAATCTTCAGTTGGCTTTCATCAAATATGAGCAGAGTCTGTGTGTGTGGGTCCTGAATTCTTTTCTTTTTTTTTCTCTCTTCTCTTCTTTTCTTTTCTCTTCTCTTCTTTTCTTTTCTTTTCTTTTCTTTTCTTTTCTCTTCTTTTCTTTTCTTTTTTCCTTTCCTTTTCTTTTCCTCTGACCCTGCCTGTGTCTCACTGCTATGCATGGGCTAATTGATAATGGTATCGGGAATTGCTCATTGGTTTCATCCAGATGGTTTAAATCCCAAAAAATATGTTTTCTTCTCACTGCTTTAGGAATTCCTATCAGCATAACTTCAGTGAATAACACCTCTGGTGCGGTATCCATGGCACGTCTGTGAAGGCATCTCATAAGAGTGTATAGAATCATTTCACTACTTCACTTCTTCTTGGATGACTCTTTTTTAGAGTGTAATATTATAGTGCAATACACTTTCTCTTTCTCCTGATTGGCTGGCAGCTCCTGTCTGCCACTCTGCGGTCTGACCTTTTTCATGCCTGTTTGTTGGGGCGTGATGATCATTTTATAGCATCTCAGCTGGCATATGGTGTATTTCCCACGAATTCCAACCCCCTGACACAAGGCTTACTCTGAATTACTAATACAGAACTGTCTTTTTTTATTATTACTAACAACAAAACAACAAAAATCCTACACACAATACATTTAAGAATATGCAGTAGATGAAACTGACTTATACAATAATCATTGGCACAAAAGTAAACCTAACAAGCCTGACAGGAATTTCAAACAATAGCACAAGTTTACTCAGTGCAGCCATATTTCATTCATATGATTATAGATAGAACGTGAAAGAGATTATTTGGTTTATTTTTGTTGGAGGCACCTGCCTCTTAATGCTCAGTCTACAGAATGAGAAACAGTGAGAGAGAATAAAAAAATAAAGACACAGCTTACTTATGAGCAAAGCATAATGAATAAAGAATTCAGGTAAATTTCCTGAAGTTCATCTGCTATCAAACTCCGTGTCTGAGCCAGCAGATGAATAAAGCATCAGTGAAAAAGGTTGAGGAGAGTTCTTCATCACCAGCCTCCACAGGTGTCCTCTCAGCACTGCGGTCGAACCTCGCTGGAGGCTTTTAGTGCTAAGGCGTGTGACTTTAAATATTAACAGGTGTTGATTTCAGCAGCCGCTCTGGCAGCCAGACTATTCCCAGGTGGATCTGAAGTGATAGTTCGGGATAAAGAGGTCCGCCGATGTCAGGAGGAAATGAGAAAGCTGTCAGCGGGAGTCTGTCAGTAAACCTGCAGGTGATAGCCACCTCTCATAGAGAAAGGTTGTGCTGAAACAGAGACGCCTGCCAGTTACCGCATGTCTGACACTAGCTGTGTGCATGTAATAAAATCCACACCACTGCACATGCTTTCTAATTGCTTATTTATTAAACACTGTCATTTTCATATATCACCAGCATAAGTAACATATTCACAAGAAAATCTGTTTTTCTCTTCCACATTGCCTGGAATTACCAATTACTTTCACATTTAGTCACTGAACTGACACACTTATCCAGAGTGACTTATAAAATATGCAAACAGCTGGAAGCACAGTGATGCATAGTATCTGCTGAAGGATTCCTGACCTGACAAAAATACAGCTTTAAACCTAAGTGCATAAACAGTACAAAAGACAATCAGTCATGACACAAACGATTTCAAAAATCTAAGTACATAAAATAATACAAATAAATTAAAAACCAGGATATAATACAAAGGGCAAGTGAAGAGAGAATAGTGTGTTAGTTGATATGCAGTATCATTGTTTTATTTTACAGGCATACAGCTGTATGAAACAGAAAGTCTTACAACCTTTTACACAAATACATGGGATCATAATTTTTGATGCAGTCTGACATGTCTGTGATGGCATGGTGCGTGAGAAACATGAGAATGTGTGAAAGCTCACTGACTGGGGTGATAACATGGGATTCCATCCATATTCATTTGATGGGTGATGGCACATTTGCTTTTATCTCTGTTTATGAGAACATCAGTGGAGGAGCAAATGTATAACTAGAGATAGAGAGTAATGAGTAAGAGAGGCAAAAGAGTGAGAGAGAGAGCGAGAGAGAGAGAGAGAGAGAAAATCACCTTGAACTTAAAATATTTGAATTTTAAACTTTTGCCTGTCTGCTATGCTCAGCTCTGTATTTTTGCTATTATTGCTGAAGGTGCGTAAGAACCGTATTATAAAATATTAAAGATGTTATCAGGCCTGCCAAGACTGCTAAAGAGAGTTGGATTCTCAAGTGTTTGCCTTACTCAGTTTTTTTTTCTCTTTTCTGAACCCATATTCATTTCTCTCTCACTGTCTCTTTCTCCTCCTCCACATCAGTCCTGTTCACCTCCATGATTACATTCATAACAACAGTGCTTCATACTCATAAATGCTTTAATTGTTTTAGTAACAAAACTGACAAAAACTCCAGTCAGTTGTGTCAAAGCAAAGTAAGCATGACGGACTAAACAATAAAACAGTATTAATGACTCTACAGCAGTATAAAGCAGAAAGGAAATGTGACGACGATGCAGTTTTCTTTATTTTGCATTAAGATGGTGACAAATGAAAAATTCTCAGGAGGTATAATAATTAGTTTTTAGTTATGAGCCTATAACTTTTATTCAGTGTGTGATAATGTGAGATAATAATGTTAAATCCTCAAACAGGAGACTATAATTTTCTTTCATGTAATCATAAACATATGTAATGTGTTTATGCAAAGAAAAAAAAAAGATGGAAAAATTGAGACTCGAATGTGCCGGCAGTAAGAAAAATAAGAATCACTTCATATAGACATGCACTGAATCGAAATTAGTTTAAATGTGAATGAGAAACATAACATAACCTTGAAATGCATCATTCTGCATCATCAAAAGTGATCCTACCTAGTAGACTTTAATATTACACCTGGAGTGCAAGGTGTCCAGGTGCTTACTCCTGACCTGTGATCATTTTTCTGCCTTTAAAATCCTAATGAATGTTATTGATATAGAAGTTAAACGTGATCAGGATTGAAATACTTTACAAATGCAGACCAAAGCCGTGCTAACTGAGAGCACAGTTCTCTAGGCATCTTTATTTTTCCCTCTGCCTTGTTTGTTGCACTTGCTCTTCCAGTGTGTATTCCTATCAAGCTCAGTATGCCCTTTCTCCTGATAATACTTCTCTCATCCCCCTCTCACTAACTCTCTCAGCCTATCTCCACATGTGCTGTAATGTGTATATACACATAGTGACAGTGAAGGTGCAGATAAAAGAGTAGTTTTGTATCTGTTCCTCTGCTACATTTTAAACCCTGACCTACTCGTTTTTACCTATTTTTTTTTCCTCCATCACTTCCTCTGCCTCTTGCTTTCAGTAATGTACCAGTCTGGTGTTAAGAACCTGTCTTTCTGTCCATCTCTCTCTTGTACACTCACATTCACAAAACTTGTTTTAAGTTTTTTACAAGGTGCTTGCATTCCTTTCTAAAGTATTGATGTGTTCTTAAATGGCCTGATGCCATAAATATTTGGTGCCTGTTATTATAGTTCAGGTTCAGTTTCATTCTGCGTAAAAAATCCTGCATGTTGTATATGAAACTGCTATGAATACACAGTCTATACAGCATGCGCATAGCAACATGCCAAGTGTGCTGCATGCAAATAGTAGACACTCAGTGCAAAAGTAGGAAGTGCTGCTGAGTACATATTCCAGATGAAGTGCCGGCAATTCGCAGTAACCAGTTTGCCACATGATTTTGTCCACCTCCCTAAAACAGGTGTAAATTAGTAGCATGCTTGTTGCTTGGATTGTTTTTTATGTCACTAATTCTCATAAGTTTTCATTATTCATCATCAAATTCACTTATTGAATAAAGAATATCCATGAGAAAGAAAATTATTATTATATTAAATTAAAATAGTTAAGATAATTATTTAATTAAGAACTATTCAGGAAAACTGTATAATACTGCTTTTCTGTTGGGCTGCTTTTGTCATGTAGATCTGGTAATAGTACATATGTCATAAACACATACTCTTTTTTGGTGTGTTTGATTTAACACAGCTTGATCATGCCAGGATTGGTACAAGGCATGCAGGTTAGAATTTTTGTCTGACTCACGTCTTGATAGCATAGCACCGTGATGACATATGCCAGGATAATCTCTGAAACTGCTTTCACCGACTGCATGAGCTTAGTTTCAACTTGGTGACAAAAGTCCTGATTGGCTAAATGTTCTTCTGCAAAAAACATGCTGGTATTTTTTAATCCAAAAAGAGCTTTCTATTTATTAATATTATTGATAACCTAATAATTATTACTAATAAATGCCTATAAGGGACAGAAGAAGTTAAAGAAGGGGAATTTTTTTATAATTGCACTTTCTGGTGTCACTCAGATGAGGATGGATTCCCGTTTGAGTCTGCTAATGGTGTTTGTAGTTAACATTAAAATTTCAGTTTGCGCTTCAGGTTATAATACTCGCTTTCACTCTATATACGCTGAAGAAAATGATTTACACTTATTTCGAAATCACCCATATGCACCCGTTAATATATACACAAAATGCACTTTAATTAGTTGATGTGTATTGCTTATTTCTGCAGTATGTGCCATGGCTCATGGTTGTAGCTGGTGGCAGCACATTGAATAAATTAAAATAAAAAAAAATTTCAACTTGATGGCTGTCTTTTTATCTCCTCAAGCCACAGCTGAAATCAAACCTATCTTTACTAACATCTAAAAACAGCGAGACCTTTTTTGACACTGGCAGTTTTTTAATCGTTAGACGTAGAAGACACAGTCAACCATAAGAAAAGTGGAATCGTTTAATTACACACTATATGAAATAGCTTATTTTGTGCAGTCTTTTTATTAATCTAAAACCAGCTGAAGATCTAACGGCATATCAGCCCTATTAATTACCTCCACATCAGTGATGGCTGGTACTGATGGAAGAGCTAAAAAAGAATTCGACCACCTATCAGTAACTCCACTTTACTGTTATGAAACCATTATGGTTGAGTCTTATAGGACAGGGTCTCATCATAGACAAAATGCTATTATGCATAAACATAAGAACACATACACACTTATTGAAAGGCAGGCAGGACCATACATGCTTCTGACTTTAATTTAATTTAATGAAGTCAAAAGTTTTGAGGCTTTAATCATGTCTCATCCAAACACAATGCAGTGTAAACAGAAAAGCTGCACTTGCTGTTAGTCAGTGTGTACAAAACTTGTGTTTCTACATTTGTCCCTTTGTGAAATATGTACTTTGATTGGACAATGTATGCTTAATGTATTTGTTTCTAGTTTCTTCTACAGAAATCAGTGATCAAGTAAGCAATCTACGTACTTCATTCATGTTTATTACACCCACTATTGTAGTTCAAATGCACAATCACTACTAGTCTATGGATATGTGTATAGTGGGCTTTAATAAATTTGCCCCAATGGACACCAAATCTAAAGAGTGTTTCACCAAGTGTAATCACCTGACACATCTGTCAATGATAGGCTGCATAAATCTACAGTCTGAGCTAGAAAGAAATCAGCCCTAGCTTGTCATACATGTATTTTTGTTTACAGCAGTTGGTGGTTGCTTTGTTCTTGGTTTCACAAAAGTCAAAACAGATCTACTTCAAGTAAACGAGAATTGAGCCTTATTTTTTAATGTACTTTTTTCTCCCTTAAAACAGAGGACAGACTTAACCCTGCTAACCCATTTATACCAACTGGTTCTGCTTCACATAGTTTCCTTGGTCTGACATGAGAGTCTTCATTATTAACACATTTATCATTATTAAAGTTGCATTTCTTCGTTAGTCCCAAGCTTTTCCAAAAGCTCTATAGGTGAATATTTCACAATAGCTTATACATTTAGAAGCTGGTCCCAGGATTAGATATATCTTTAGTAAATTATAGATTAATGTTAGACACATTGGATGTATCTGATCCATGGTGTCTGGAGGAAAAAGTCAGAGATGGATTCACGTGAGAGCAGTTAAACAAGCTCTTTTGGGACTTGTTCCATCTTTAGCTGTGTAGGCCTCCTGTAAAGCACTTCATTACCCAGCTAATCTAAAGCTGACTTCATGGCTCTGACCACTTTTTCCTCAGCCAGCTGGCTAAGCTACATCCCTGCCCAAAGCCTCCCTACCGCCCATCCTTCTTTCCAGCCCAGCCAAGTCTCTCATCCTTCCTCAACGGTCTCTCTAGCTCATGGAGACTTTTTTTCAGGCTGCATCTGGAATTGTTCAAGGATCCATTAGCTTACTTTAAATCTGCTTAACAAGCAAGGCAGAGTTACCAAGAACCAGACCCAGGAGAGAAAAGATAAAATGTTCTTAAAACACTGAAGTTGAATAAAGCTGTGCATGTCTGATACATGGAAAAATGTTAACAGTTACTAATTGCTCCCATGGTAGCTCAGTGGGTAAGAGCGTGCAAACATGACCAGAAGCGAATGAGTTCAAGTCCCAGGATTTGTGTTAGCCTGAAGCATGAGCAAGGAGCTCTAACTGCCCCAGGGGTGGCCAAGGGGTTTAACCTGTACTTCCATTCATGTTTGAAAAGGGAAATTGGGATATGCAAAAATACAGTGTCAATGAATGTGCTATAGCTTGATAACTTTATCAAGTATTTTGTTTCTAACATTAATTACCATGACAAATTTAATTACTAAAACATACATTTACTAATTTACTTAAAAAACACCATGCATGTTGTAAAAGAGCTACTGCTTTTGATATCCCACTACGTTGTTTTATCAACCTATTCACTGACAAACATGCAAAATTATCTGCATGCATACACATATCTCATTTGCAGATAAAAGCACGCTTAAATGAAGATGGACAGCAGTCAGTGAGGTTCTATATGTTTATAAGCCTCTGTTCTGAATGTCAGTAATTAAAAAGTGCATGATTAACTACTTCCTCAAGAGCAAAACATTGCATCAGTTTGCAGCTTTGGCTTCAGTGCACTCTGGGAGCAGAGAGATTAAACTTGGCTTTCTGAGCTTCTCCTGCATTGGCGTTTCCACCGACTTTCTGGATCTGGCGTTCCCTCTTTATTCATCTTTCCGTCCTCCCTCTCACTCCTCTGGGCAATTTTCTGAAATGTAGTCCATTCACTGCATGGTGGTATGGCTGTGGTTCAAGCCAGGGTCAGGGTTGTGGTTTTGATGCTCTGTGGTGAAGCTGGGGCTTCCTTCCAGGCACATGAGCATCTCAGGCTTAATGCAGAGGAAATCTGGACAGGAGCAGACCTTTTTGTGATACAGAGACTGGCAGGATTAATTGCCTTTGCTTGCTGCATATGTATTAGTTTTGGGTTTTACTTGTCACCTGAGCTTGTGATAAACCCTGACTCAACATATGTGGAAAAAATTCTCTTTTTTTGAATTTTGGATACCTATTGAAAAGCACTATTTATTTTTTTTTAAATAAATCACACTTTTTCCCCCCAATAAGTAATTGCAAATTAGGGTAAGTCGGGTTCAGAAAGCATGAGCTGACCTTAACCGTAGCATCTAGGGATAAAATGCTTATCTCAAAAGAATTATGCTTGCGTGATTTTATATTGTTACAAAAAAGAACTTCACGTGTTCACATTTCACATGTAATTTTTTTTTGTTTGTTTGTTTTTTGTTTTTTTCATATAATTTATTGATTTTTACATGAGATTATAATACGTAAGGCTTGTGGGTTTATTTCTTTCACAAGAAATGTTTTTTTTTTCAACATGATCACATATTGTCACCATGATGTCACGTGTGAGTTTACATGTGCAATCTTAGGGCAAGCAAAGGTAATGTTTTTCACAATAATAGCATAATAGCATATGAAATATATGTGATTTTTTTTTATAAGGGACAGTAGTGTCCTATTGTGACACCAAATTGGCAGAAAAATGATAGAGTTCAGTTGCTCTTTTGGCTGCAGAGTTAAGGGTCTGTATTGTTGAAAATCTTTCCCTATTAAAGTTCATTCCAGTTGAATATACAGTGTTCAGATAACCGTGTTAAAATGACCCAGAGCTTCTGCTCAGCCAGGAGACAGAAAACAGCAACAAAAAAAATAGTTTTTCTGTGGCAGGGATTATGAGAAACAATAACTTTGATGGTGTGTGTGGACAGCCTCACTGTCTAGCTCAGGGAGAGCAAACAATAGCCCTACCCCCTCCATGCCCATCTGTAATAACATCTCATCATCGCTGTCGTACGCACCATATCGATTTGATTTCATTGCGCTGCGCTGGCTGTCCTTCGTGTCTGGATAGTGTGGAGCCTCTCTCTGGTCCCGGGAGATCTGTGTCTCTTCCACTTGCATTATGAGTGAGTGTGTGTTTGTGTATGTGGCACGAGCTGAATGAGAACCATGCGTCATACTGCACATAGAGCACTCCTGATGAGACCATTATTTCTTTATTTCTTTCAGGCCTCAGGGACCCTTAACAGAGTCAGTGTCTATTCGTCCTCTCTCTCTGGTTCTCTCCAGTCAGGGTTTAGAGTTTGCTTTCATGCAGTAGCAGATGAGAGCTATTCGTTGCTGCTGGTTAGCCTTTGCAACAGCTATTAGTTTCTTGTTTGCCTTTTTTTTTTGCTCATATTTATTGTAGTGGATCACGTCAACACTGCAGTTAGTTTCATTCAATGAAATAGAGGATTATTTGAGTAATAAAGCTATGTGAAGCTTTGTTGTTTTTCTTGTTTGTGTTGTTTTCATGTGGATTTGTGTGTTTTCTTAATTTGAAAGAAAAAATATTTATAATTTTTTCCTCTGTTTAGGTACTGCTGGAGGCGACTGTAGACCGGTGGGGCTATATTGCCGTGGACGACATCATGCTGCTGAATTATCCCTGTTGTAAGTAGCACAGCCGTGGTCAGCATGTGTGAGTGTGAATGAGGAAGAGGACGAGTTCAATGCTAAGAGGCGATTTATTTTCACATTGCGTATTTCAGTTGCTGTTGTAACCTTGCAGGGCGCAGCTGGTCCTTCTCTTCGAGATGAGGAGTTGTAATCTTCTGCCCCATGTTGGAAATCATCAGCAACAAACCTATTAATGTCCTATTTAACTCCATCCTAATACATGGATTGTGAGGAATAAAGGAATACAATCTTTAGTGTGCTTTTCCAAAAAGTCGAATTAGAACAGTATTTGCTGCTTTCAGGGTTTTTAATCTTTAGTGTACTAGTGTAATTTATCTATTTATCTTGCATTTATCACAGAATCATGTGCTGTCTGTATTTTGTCGTGCAACCCATATGCATTCAAGACATGTATATTTGTATTCTGCTTGCTTTCTTGTTAGCAGAAGCTCGCTGTTCCTCAGCGGGAAATGGGCTCAGATAGCATGTGGACTTTGGAGATCATACAGGGCAAGATCAGAGCAGTGAGCTCTAGCTGTTAGGGAGTGTGTGATGTGTTCTCTTCACAGGAACCATGAAGGTCTTAAATACAGAGCGTGGAGATGCAGTATAACCATGGGGAAAATAGGCTATTGCTTTATAATCCACCAGAGCATCCTGTGGTTGTAAACTATCTTAAGAATGCTGGTAGATATTAGTGTTTTATAGATTTAAACAATACCATTGTTATTTAAATGATAAAAACACAAGTCTAAGAACATAAAAAGGAATATAAAAAAATAATCCTTCTATTAGAACAATTCTGAGAACCATTTTAGTCCCTCAAATAATTTACTGCAAGAGTAATTATTAACATAATTTGCTATACGATTAGTCTTCTTACACACTGTAGTAGTATTTTACTGAAGAGGTGCAGTTTACATAGATAAATTATATACAGTATATTTGTGGTTATTTAGATTTCCCATTTAGATAATATTTAGATTTCACTAATTCCTTCTGTAAAAAGGCATGTGTTAATTAATCATTATTATAATATGATGTGGCATGTGTAATTATTAATATATATCTAATTGTTATTATATGAATATATTTCATTATATGAATATTCATCATATTTATTATACGTGTAAATGGCCAGAAAATCTGTCATTTCAAGCCTTTTCATACATGCCATATATTTTTGTACACTTTCAGTATCTACATCCCTGTACAATACTGGTAGACTGTACTGTATGTTACTCCCAAGCGTAGCTCTGATTGCTGCTCGGTGCTGAATATGTGGTCTGTTGGCGGGGGTGAGATGCTGGCTTGGTGTTAACAGGCCAGCTGATGGCCTCAAAGGGACCTCTAAGAGCTTCATTAAATGACACTAATACTTATTCATTTTTAAACAGTGCTGACAAACTGCTCTTAGGCAGTGATGAAGTCGAATTCTAAACAATGAAAACACCAGATGCACTGGTCAAGGAAGCCGTTCATGGCAAAGCCTTTCACCCCCTGCTCTTCCACCCACATCCCCGCCTCCTCCACTTCCTGTGGGCAGCAGATGGCATCATTTGAACCCCACTGTGCCCATTAAATAATTAAGACTCTCATCAGGACCTCGGCACATTCTCGAGCATGGCATCGTGCCAGGATGTGGAAATCTGGCATGATGTGTCTAAAAGGAAAGGAAGAGAGAAAAAAAAAAGAATGTAACGTGCAGTCAGCCCTTGTGATTCTAGACAAGGTGCTAAGCAGGCGTGACATTTCTATTGGGTCCTCCTGGGCCCATGTTTTCTCTACACCAGTACCTGAACACAATATTTAAATATGCCAACAACACGGCAGGGGAGAAAACACAGTATTTAAAAATAGTTAAGACTAGATAAGAACTCCTATGGTATACGTGTCTTAGCGCAGAATGAGTTTCTGTGCTGTTCAAACAGATCTCTGCCTAAAACACTGATAATAAAATGCTTTAAAAATACAAGTCCTGAAAAACGGACTGCAGTTTGTATTTCCTTTTATTCAGGATTTTTTGCATGACTGTGGGCCTATTGATAGCTGACAAAGAAACATGAATTATAAATCAAGCATACAGACCAGTCTTTTCACAAGACGCTGGGCCTCCCGTCGGTTACAAATGCTGTGGATAAGTCACCCGCCTGTTTGTACAAGCAAATTCCTGAAATCATCTTCATACACAGTCAGGAAGCAACAACCAAATATAAACAAGGCACTCTTTATTCTGTCTCTTTCTGTCCCCCAGCCAGTTCTCCTGTGCTATGTCTGATTGATTTAGCATGCCCCCTATTCATATTCAGTACTGACTGCAGTAACCCATAGCAGTGGATCAGGAGGTAGGTGGAAAATTAATGGCATAGTTAATTAGTGTTCAGGGTGTAAAGACAAGTCCCACACACAGAGAATCACCTCAGCTAACTGTAACTTTCTCAGTGAAAAGAGAAAGAAACTCAAAAACCCTGTTAATGCAGCTTTCCGTGCTTTAAATTGTAAAAACCTCCATTAAAATGTATTCCACTCTATTAAAATTTACATCTGAAACAAATTAGGTATGCATGGATAAAGTGAATGTATGTAAAATGTATGCAGAACATACCCCATATTCTTTATTTATGCACAGCATTATTTGTGAAATGTTGATTTAATGTTTTCAAAGAGCATTTCTGTCTCATTAGGGAGCTAAAACTTATTAATCTCAGTGAGTCACAGTGATTCTGTTTTGAATGCTATACATGAATGTTATTTCTAAGTCTTATAAAAGAAATAGCCAAAAAAAAGAAAGATTGAAGCATCAAAGGTAATATTTTGCATTGACATTTTTAACTAGAAATCAAACAGCTTGTACTTTGGCATTTTCACATATTTCTCTCGGACAGCCAAACGCGAGCAAATCAAAATGTCTTGTTAAAGATGATTTTAAAATGGAAATAATAGTAGGTTAGATAAGTCGGGTTGCCTGCTTTTAACCGGTGTGCGTGACTTGGATAAACCAGCCCACGTTGTTCTTCTTGGGCAAATGTTTGGAAATGGATGAGTTGGCAGATGGATAATTGGATCACCTAAACTCTGCTTTCTCTGTGCTTTCCTTTAGATAAAGCCCCCCACTTCTCTCGCCTGGGGGACGTGGAGGTCAACGCTGGACAGAACGCCACCTTCCAGTGCGTAGCAGCAGGAAGAGCATCGGAGGCAGAGAAGTTTTTACTGGAGGTGAGTACAACTCACAGCAGAGGTTAATGTCTTTCCAGAAAGGGGTCTTCTTTAATTTCTCATTTATTTATTCATGCTGTTTGTGAAGCCAATAGATGCTCTCAGAGCAGTTTATAGAGTTCTGTTTACTTGCTGGACCACATGAAGGGCCGTACTCAGAGTTCAGTTACGCATGTAAGGTGAGGGGTTAATACTGAAATTGTGCACATCAGTATTCAGATATCCTGTTTTGTTTACAGGAGAGTGCATCGAATTAACCAAAACATTTTTTTAAATTCAACAACTCAAAATAGTGTTTCAAAGCATGAAAATGTAGCTTACATCCCACACTCACATTACAATTTCACATGACCTCGATTTAGTTCAATATGCAGTGATTCATGTGATAAGTACGACTAGGACTATTCATCCAGCGATATATTCGCAATACACTAGACTCCTTTTGGGTGTTTATTTCTCATTCATATAGCATCATATTTGTCTTTTTTATATATCTTATTCCACATGTCTCTCATTTCTGTGTTACATCATATTACGTTTGACAGACAAAAAAAAAAATTCCTAATTCAATTCTGCATTTTCTATCCCTGATTTTTTTAACTGTTGTGTTTTAAGGCATGGTGTAGACGCTATTGAAAAAAACGCAGCTCAGCCTCTTCTATTCAACACACAGTTGATTTGCATAATCTGAAATCTGGATAGCTCAGAAAATCGACCTGAAGAGCTGCATAACCGCTCTAGCAATAGAAGTAACTTTCCCATAAATACACTGCTCAAGATTTACAGCTACATATTAACATATTGTTTGTCAGTGGTCATGAACCGTCTGTGCAGTAACTGATATAATATAATATAGTATAGTATAGTATAGTATAGTATAGTATAGTATAGTATAATATGGGTGACACAGTGGTGCAGCTGGTTGTGTTGAGCTCCAGGTTCCCCGGTTTGGGTTTGGATTACTGTCTGTATCGAGTTTTACATGTTCTTTGTATGTTCATGTGGGTTTCTTCTGAGTTCTCCAGTTTTCTCCCACCTCTACTGTAAATTGACCTTAGATGTGAATGAGTGAGTGAATGTTGAATGAGTGTATGTGTGTGTGTGCATGTTCATTTTGATGGATTGTCATTCAAAAAGCGCGTATTGTTGTGATTGTCAGGTGTCGACGAACTTTGTAATATAATATAATATAATATAATATAATATAATATAATATAATATAATATAATATAATATAATATAATATAAGTGTTAGTACTCCTACACCAAATACCAAATCTCCTCTCACTGGGGAAACTAGACTCAGTCAAAAATGAAATCAAATCTATGAAGATATTACATTTCATGGACAAGGATGGATGCTTGTGGTTACATGCTGTCATTTGGCACATTAAACACTTTCAAGGTCTCTGAAATCTGCCTTGCTCATGCAGTGGGAGACACATGGCTCCTTTTCACCAATACCATAGCATTTCTCTTGTAAACCTAGTTTGTGATTTTGCTTTAATCATAAAAACCTTGCTGACTTCTGTCAAACAAATGGACTGCTTTGTCATCTACACTGCAATTAGCCCAAACAGATCCATTCAACTCACTGTTTATCCTTCCTCATAGCTGCTAATTCAATGAGTGATTCGATTGTAGGGTAAAACAAAGAAAGATAATAGTGAGCCCTCAAAGCCTGATCCTTTGTTTTGTGTGTGAGGGCTTAAGGCCTGGATTGTGTGGTGTTCTGCACATATAGTGAGCGCCTAAATACTCCAACCTTTCGATAAACAAACACAGCGAGGTGTTCAATGAGACAGCGTGATCCACAGACACGCACTAGTCGTCCAGAGGAGTGAGTCCTCTTTATAGAGAGGAAAGTGGAAATTGTTGACTATACAGAAGGCTTCTACTCACACACAGGAATGCAGTTTTATTATGTGAACCACAGGCATAAGGGATGCTTTCACTGAGCCCCACATAACTATTCCTCCCATATGACTGTGGTTCATTCCTCGCTTCATTTCTTACTTTTTGATGTCGATCGGCTTCAGTCTTGCAGAGATGACATAGTTATCCTGAGCTGTTTTCTATGCCGCACTCTACTCTATAGCTCAAGAGATAGCACTTAAGAGCAAACCTAATCAAATAATTTTTTTTTTCATGCATGAAATGTGATTTTGAAATGTTTTTTCTTACAAATATTAAGTTGAGTTAGATTTGACCATATCTAATGCTATTACCTGCTTTCTTTTAAAATAGTCACTCATGTCAAGCCTGGCCATAGTCATATTATTTCCCTGTAATTCCACGCATTAGCCTTTCCTCTAAAGTTATATGTATGACAAGTCATTGGGCTGTTCTTTATTTTATTTCTTATTTTTCCTGGTCAGCCATGTCTTGCTGTGTCCTGATATTGCAGGAATATAGAAACAGCAGGCCTGTTAGCTGACTGTGAGCTTCTATTAAAAGGCATTTTATGCCCTTAATGTTTATACAGATATTTAAACGATAATGCATGTCTGCTTCTTTTACTCATCCGTTTTATCCACTCCAGCGGCACAATGGTGAGGTGTCCTCAGGTGCCTCGGTCAAGCACCTGGGCCGCAATCGTTTTTCAGTGTCCTTCCAGCTGGAGGACGTCCAGAGGCCTGAGCAGGACCTCTACCGCTGTGTTACCCAGTCATCCAGGGGCTCGGGCGTTTCTAACTTTGCTGAACTCATTGTCAAAGGTAAGGATCTTTCTTTCTTTCTTCCTTCCTTCCTTGTTTCTTCCTTAATATTTTTTGTCATATAATTACTTGAATACTCAGCCACAAATTATTTCTAAAATGGCTAAAGACAAAGCTACACACTGTGATGTGATATTTATTGATGACACGATGATGGAGGGGTTAACATCTGCATATTTCAACTGTAATACTGTAGCATTTCATGTACAATGCTACAGTATGGATAATGCAGACAGTATTTAATTACTGTGTGTTTATGTAGAACTTTCTGATCTAACAGGATCTGTTTACAAGGAAGGTTTCAGAGAAAATAAAATCAAGTTTATATATATTTCTCACCTTGCACTCACTTATAATCAGTCAGCCAATACATACTTGATGGCTTTTTATTTCTTTTCTTCTTCTTCTTTTTTTTTTTAGATCTGAATGTGTGCTTTAAGGCTAGCTAGCAGATAATACACTTATGACCCCCCATTAGCATCACATAACCCAACAGGGAAATGTGTAATTATTCATTGCAGTAAACAAGTAAGATGATCAAACCCAATTTGCACAGAGATCTGTGATGCTCAGTGATAGCACTTGGTTATGAAACTCCCAGCATTAAATATACAGTAGTACTGGTGTTGTGATTTCGTCTAGGTAAAATGCACTGTCATTGCAGTCCACAGGTTCTGTACAACCTGGCTTAAACTGTTATACCGCCTCATTAAGTATGTTAAAAGCAGCCTATTTAAGTTGTCAGATGAAGCTCCGTACTGGAGTCTTGCATGCAGCATGGTTTCTGCTGATAAGTAGGTTAAGTGTCTAAGCTTGCAGCTTTGGAAGAAAAAGTGACACATGAAGAGGCTTAACTGATCTTCCTGCCAAAAATATATAATAATCACAGCTGAGAAAAGATAATGCTAACTAATTAAAAGAGTATTTTATAGCTTTTTAAATCAATTAATTGACTATAATCTTTGCAGCATTAGTCAATTACTAGAAAAGGTCATTTGATGCTGTCATAATATTATTAGATTTCACTTCTCACATCCCAGTGCACTGTCATTTTAAAATATTATTAAAATGGCGTAGGCAGGGTAACTTTATATTAGGTAGGTACAGGCTAGAATGACGTTTATCTAAATATGCCGCTGTACGATAATACTCTAGAGGTGGAAACAATTCATTGTATTGCAAGTAACCAATCTCAAATCATGGCACAGAAGTACCAGGTCAAGTACCAACGGGGTGATCTTTTTTATTTACAAGGTCATACTCTCCCTGACTCACTGACTTTAGTGTGTTTTTAAAGAGTGGCTGAAGGAACAGCTTTTTTGAGAGGTAAGTCAGGTTCAGGTTAGCATTTTCCAAATGTGCTTTCTGTAATGTCAAGCTCTATGTTAAGGACGGTGATATAAGGAAACTTATATCAAAGGCTTAGCTAACTTAAGATTTTGTTAAAGTCCAGCCTTTTGTTATAAGCTGCATCAACACGGCGATTCAGTCTGCCCACATCACTGCACAACGGGAGTCAAACCACTCATAATGCTAACCAATGACACTAGGCTGTCAGATCAGGACTCACTGAGCAGTAATTTCTGATCCCCAGCTCCTCTCTGATCCCTAAACGGGGAAAAGGCAAGAGTGAAATAAGGACAGGGATGGCTCGAGCTTACCCTGCTTCTCTCTACCATGCCTACTAATGTCTCTGAACATTCTGATGGAGTCTGCGAGGCGCCGCCAGTCTAATCCCGTTGATAGATGTAGCAGCGAGGATTAGGCAGAGGTTAGAGAAGTGGCTGTTTAGTGCAAGACAAAGTTGCCTGAAAACAAAGGTTTATTAAACCCTCTGGCTGTTGCCATAAATGTAGCATTAAACTCACACAAAATGGAAGAGAATGAAAACTAGGTATGTGCTGAAACAAGCAAAGGCTGGGGTGTTTGTTTGTGTGTGTGTGTGATTATTTATGTAATGCAGGTCTTTAATATAAAGCATAAATCATCATCTAATACCTATAATTTTACAGAATTTTTTCATTTCAATTTTTTTATTATGTTGATGGTCTTATTATAATGAACATGCTAATATATATACATATATATACATATATATATAATGTGCAAATATTAGGCCACGTGATTTATCTTGGAAACAACTGTTAATTTGTTTGAAAAGCAATGAATAAATAGCAATTATTAACAATTTAAAATAATGAAAAAGGCTAGAGTGCCTTGTGCTGTTCTAAAGTATTTGGCCGTACTATTTAAATATTTCAAAACTGATAACAGATTTGCTGTAACAATTAATTTGACTTATGTTTTTGTCAGCAGTCCGAAGTGGCCGATTTAACACTGTAATTGACCTATAATTAACGGGTATTTAAATTAACATTTCATCGATTGCCGTAGATCAGAGGTGTATAAATCTTATCTACAAAGGGGTGATGTAGAGGGAGGTTTTCTTTCCAGCCAAGCAGAAGCCATAACTGATGAAGAATAGATCTGACCCTGTAGATGTATCTCCTTTAGGAACTCCAGTTAGGAGTTTACAGTGTTTACAGTGTGATCTAGGATTCATTATTATGCTGAAAGCAATCTTTCTTTTGCAGTTTTCCCAGAAATACAGTGTGATGAAGCAAAAAACAGTTTAGATTTTTCTCCACATTCATTATTGCATTGATTTTCACCCAAATGCCTACGTGATCATTTGAAATGCACCATCAGCCCATGATATAGTAAAGCCTTCATAAACCAAAAATCTCAAACGTGTACTCATCTTTAAACAGGACATTCTGTCTTTGGTTGTCACACCAGGCTTTAAGAACTTTAGTATACTTCTCGGTGCCCTCAAAAACCATTTCTCTAAGAACTAGTGCTCATAATTAAAGTGTGTTTTTTATGCCACATCACTTGGTCAGATTCTAGGTGAGCCTTTTACTGGATTTCTTTCTGCACTATAAGGAAATTACCTTTAACTGTTGGTAAAGACTATTGTTTGAGATAGTTCACAGTAATTTTCCCTCATTTCTTTGACAGTTTGAATGTTGTGTGTTGAATGGAAGGTTATTGCTCTGTCATGTGTGATATGTATGATTAAAAAAAGTATAACTGCGGTTCTCAATACATGAGGCACACCACTGTTTGTAATTAGCGTATACAGACAAGGTAAAACTACTAGCCGTTATGGTGTTGGAAGTGTTTTGCTGGCAGGATTTGGGCCCACTTTTCTCCTTAGATCAGAGATATTCAAACTGGGGGGCGTGGAAGGAATTGGAATTGCAGGGGGCCGTGGGTGAGGTGTGAGATGGAAAATACTAAAAAATAAATATTTAAATGACTTGCCAAACTTTACACATTTTACATAGCAGCTACACATATTAACATCACTGTACGCTGGAACACAAAAATAATTTTTCCCCAGTAAAAACAACAGAAGAGCCAACTGACTTATGAATCTGAAGTGATTTGCAGTTGCGTAGGTGTTTTGAACCTTCTGATATTAACTAACACTCCCCCTGGAAGCCATGCAACAGAGTTGGAGACGGATGCAAGTGCAGTATAGAATTTTATTAAAACTGGCAAACAAATCCAAAATGTGATGAAAAATCGAAAACAGGAACAGGCAAGAGGTCAGGTGACAAAATCCAAAAACCAGAACATCAGCCACAGATTCAAAAAGATTGGTAAGTTCAGCGGTTCAGTGAGGTAGAGTTCAGAGATTTATGCACGATTAGTATTCAGGTGAGTGTGTACGTGCCGGTGAAGTGAGGTGCTGGGGATTGTAGGCCGCGATGTATTCTGGGAAGTGGAGTTTCTGGTGGATTGCGGCGCTGGCGCTGGCGTGACTCTTCCATTAGTAATGTTTTGGCTAGTTCCCTTGTTTTGATCTCTTGACCTGGGAAGTGAGCCTGATGGAGAAAAGTTTTGATCTGCTTTAGAGGACTAAGTTAATTCAAATCAGTTCAAAGTTATTCTGACTGTTTACTTTTATCCTGTGGTGAAACTTTACTATATCGTGATGCGAGTGGTCTCTTCCCAGATGACAATGCCGCCATCCACAAGCCACAAGGGCTCACTGAACTGTTTGATGTGTATGAAAATTATGTAAATTGTATGCAATGACCTTGACATTCACCAGTCCACAACCTGGTTAGACACCTGTGGGAGATTTTGGACTGAGGTGTCATGCAGCGCTCTCCACCACCATCCTCACAACACCAAAAAAACGAATGGTTCGTCTCTCCAGTACAGTTGCAGAGACTTGGATAGTTTATGCCAAGGTGTACTGAAGCTGTTCTGGTGGCTCGTAATGGCCAAACACCTTATTAAGACACTTTATGTTGGTTTTTCTTAATTACTGTCACCATTTTGACCATCATTTTGACCAGTGTGACTATCAGGGGCAGGTATTGGTGCAGAAGCTTAACCCAAACATGCAGTAGCTGTGGCACGTCCATGAAGCTCTTCTAGCCATCCCACAGGATATTACCAACTTTCTGGATTATATATATATATATATATATATATATATATATATATATATATATATATAATGGCATTTTCACAAAAGCTACATAATCACATACTGTAAAGGCCAGATAAATATCTGGTCTAAGACTATTACTCAGTACTGTAAAGCAGAAATAATCTGACACCTTTTTGAACAAATTATCCCAATGGCTTTTATATATTTATAGCAAAATTATAGCTTTCACCCTTCTTTAAGAAGTAGTATAGTCGTATTGACAAAATAAGAGATAACTCCACTCATGGCTCACATCTGTGCTGTGTAAGACAGTTTAGGACATGGCTGCTTTCCCTCAGCAGCATGTTGCTGATGGGCTCTCTGATGGGGCCGACTTGGACAGGAGGTCCAATTTAAAATGCATCACTGCGCCTAAATTAAGCACAACAGATTGGCCTGGTGGGACAGGTTCAAAGAACTGTGACTGCATGTTTGAGAGTCTGGCTATATTTACAACCTTATGTGGTAATGCTCTTTATTTTTATCTTTGGAGTCTAATGCTGTGAGACTTCTACCTCCCATCTACCCCCATTGACTGTGCTAACAAGGGGCTAATCATCCCTTTAATTAGCTTGATCATCTCAGTTTACATTTTATTGTTCCTAAATTAAGGTATTGATTGTGCACCAGCAGTACTAATGCATAGCAGCTAAAATGAATGAAAATTGTACACATTCAGTCCAGCTTGTGTTTATAAATAAAAGAAATATTTACAAAAATATATTGTTCCCCATTGCATAATGTCATGCAGTAGGTCTCTGGGGTGAAGTTTTCTGAGGGTGAAACCAAATCCTTGCCTGTACAAACACACCATTCGCAAACAAACACCGGATAGAAGCGAATCCCAGGCTGGCTTTTATTTCAGCTTTTGATATGAGGGTGACGTGAAAAAAATTGAGTTAATATTATTTTCAGACGAGCCTGACTGACTATAAGCTGACTTTATTGCTTCTCTGCTTTTCCCTGGAGGAGTTCTACATGTATCAGGAGGAGCAAAGGGTCTTGCAGTGCTAGGATAGAGGAGTGCATTGGAGGGTAATACTCAGGGACAGTCAACACACAACACACCTGGGATAAATGACACAAACCACAGCACTGAGATTTCTCTACTACTCCATCATCTGAGACGTCTTTCGACCTTAATGCCTACTTGTCTCATTAATAGTTCAGTAGCTTAAATTGCTGCAATGGCCTAGTCAGATGGCAGCCTTTAAATATAAATGAAGGCCCAGACTCTCTTACATTAGAAAAGAAAGTGAAAGATTATTCTCTATGATAGATGTGTACCAGTCCCCATGGTTCCTCTGGAAAGCTGATGTGTGCAACTCTCCTTGCGTGGTATGTGTGTGTGTTTGTGTGTGTTTTTAATATCACACTCTCTTGTCTTGTTTTACTTTTAGCTCTTAATGCTGAGTTTATGTGGTATTTGAACCCATAGCCTCTGAGGCTTTCTGTGACTTAGTGGGTGTGCCTTCTGAATCTTGGTGGACAAATCAGAATGCTTGTAATCCTAAAAATGTTTTGGGGGTTGCAGTGACAAAAGGACCCTAGTACACAACTGATTAGGTTCAAGTTCTTTTAATTTTCCAGCTTCTATCTCCTGTTTTTCTGCCATCAGATCTTTCGCTTTACTCATTTCATTGAATGATGTCTTTTTTCACAATGCACTACCTACCTCTCCAATATTGTTATAAAGTAAATAGCTATTATGTCAGTAATAAACATATAAGTTCCTGGTAATCGTGAAGAGATCAACGTGGGGTAACAATTTATAAAAATAGACCTTAATGTCCAATTTATATAGCAACAGCTTTAATAGTATAACGGTATATTTCAGAAAAAATAACATTAGCTGCATCTGTTTTACAATATTTCGTGGTAAAAAATATCAGAGTATTTTGATATTTAATCTCCAGGTCACTGAAAGCATTCTGTTTTTCCAATGTCATGGTCAAATAAATAAGATAATACAGATGTTCCAATCCAGAAATGGCCCTGATTTAGTCTGTTGTAGAGTTGAAGAATTGCTGGTGATGACGTTCGTAGTAGGTTTCATTTAATTTGTTGCTTGTAAATCAGATGCGTTTTTATGCTTGTGACCAAGAAATATGTTACATTTTTTAGAGATTTTTTTTTTTTCGGAATTAAATGTGTTTGTAATCGCTTAAGAAAATCTTGAATGTGGGGTTAATAACAGAGAAATATTTAACTTGTCTTTTTTCTTAGGGAATGTTAACAGAACAGCTATACAAATACAAACTTACAAAAACACACATAAGCGTTTGTATGCAATCTGTATTTGTAGTTGTTTTTAGTGCTCCAACTGGGCATTTTCTGAAAAAAAAAAATTAGTTAGATCTATTTTCACAAAATATAGGCGTAAACAAATTAGTAGCCTAAATTTAACACCATGACCAGGCATTTACTACGGATGAATGAATGAATGCTATAAATGAATGCACATCTCTTGCCTCAAGCAGATTTCATGTGAACCTTTCTGGCAAGCTTTCTAAAAAATGTTCATATCTATATCTGTATCTGTTCAGGACACATTGTTCATTCCAAATAATGAATTCATATTTAACTACATATTCAACTCCATAATACAAATACAAATTAGTCCAATAACCAACTTTTTGCATGTTTGATTTCCGCAGTGCCTCCCTCTCCCATTGCTCCGCCCCAGCTGCTGCGAGCGGGTTCCACATACTTGATCATCCAGCTCAACACCAACTCCATCCTGGGTGATGGGCCCATCATTCGCCGAGAGATCGAGTATCGAGCAAGCCACGCACCTTGGTCTGAGATCAACGGAGTGAACATGCTCACCTACAAGCTCTGGCACCTGGATCCAGACACCGAGTACCACATTAGTGTACTGCTCACGAGGCCTGGAGAAGGTGGCACGGGACCCCCCGGACCCCCTCTTATCAGCAGAACTAAATGTGCTGGTCAGTATCTGGAGTATTTTACTTAAATTCATGTAGCTAAGTGCCGAAAGCTGAGTCGTACCCAATGTGGTTTTCTACTTCATTTTAGAGAGTCGAACAAACAATTGTCAAAACAGATATAGTTTTACATGTGGCTTTCCATTCCACACCACTTTTTTGTTTCACCTTTCTGATCCTAGAAAGTTATGATTAAGTAGAAAGTGCTTGTTTTCAGTTGGTGCTGAAAGGTCTTAAATGGAGTTCAGGTCTTCTGTCTCTGTCATGTTGGTCACTGGCCAGCTTGTAATGGTTTCTGTGACCTTTGCCACCTTCTACACATAGCACTTCCCTTTCCATTATTTCCCAGCCCGGGCCAGCATTCCATCTTTCTCTCAAATCTCCTACCATATTGCACTTCCTTCATGCCTACTCCTGTACCCAGAGACATACCATTTGTCAGTGAGTAAAGAGTAGAGATGAAAAAGGAGTAATGAAGAGAGGTGTGAACATGGAAAAAATGGAGGGGTTTGTAGAAGAGGTGCCCATTTTCACTTCTGGAGGTCCAGCACAATCTGGTGATTTACATGCTCAAAAACATCTAATTCTAATTGAACTCACCAGCTAAATACCAGGTTAGCTCAGGGAAATCACTACACTGTATTCTATTCTGCCTCCTGCAGGACTGGAGGTTGACAGGTTTTTTTAGACATCTGAAGCTGTTTGCATCTGCACTAATTGTCCGCTTTATTAAAAACACCTGAACATTCATTGCTATAGACGTCCTGTCAGCTCAGACCAGTCTGGTCAGTCTCCTCTGATCTCTCTCATCAACAAGGTGTTTCAGCCTGTAGACCCTCTGCACACAGGATGTTTTTTGTTTTTCACACCATTCTGTATAAACTCTAGAGACTGTTGTGTGTGAAAAAACCCAGAAGATCAGCAGTTTCTGAAATTCTGAACATTAACTGAAGCTTGACCTGTATCTGCATGATTTTTTTGCATCGCATTGCTGCCTCATGATTGGCTGATTAGATAACTGCATAAATGTGCAGGTGTACAGGTGTTCCTAATAAAGTGGATGGTGAGTATATATTTCAGTACAGTTGATTGAGTATGAAAGCTGATTCAGAAAGTCACCTGAAAACGGTGGTCCACCTGAAAATAGTGATCTGGGGTGGTCTCTTTAAGTGAATTATAATATGTGTTTGTGTGTGTTATATGTGTGAAAGCTATCCACTCCAGGGAGTGAGCACTGAAAATATGTGACTGGGTTAACCTGTCATGGGGATACTGCATAGCACTTGCACTGAGGATATCACAAAAAAACACATGTCTAGGGACAGCTTACATAGCTAAAAATCAGAGAAAGATGCATTGTTCTGAGATGCTCCACCACGAGGACATGCCAGGCAGCCAACAATAACTGCTGTTCAACCAGTGAATGCTGGGAATGGGGCTGAATGAACTTCCATTTTGGAAAAAAAAAAATGCACACACAACAGAAATGGCATTAATAATTGTGTGTCCATATTCAATCCTTGGTGCACACTCAGGTATTCTGGCCAAATGTAAAAATGTCCTTAGAGTCTCAAACCAGTGGAAGGAAGGAAAATAGCCTGTGAAAGAGAAAGAAAACCAGTTATAGCGTGTTCATTTTTGCTTTTACATTAAGCTGTAATTGAATCTCTTTTGGAAATGGCATTTCTGTGTGACATCCACAGTGGTGCCTGGCTGCACATGAATATTGGTACTGTTAAAGCTGCTGTCATATTTGCTCAACTGTTGAAGGCAGAATTTAGTATCAATATAGGCACATCATTGCAGTGAAATTAAGCTTTCCATACTCTGTGCATTCTCGGCCGTTCCTATTCTGCAGTCTGCTGAAAGCGAGTAGAGGATATAATTGACTGCAGGACTGAAGACTGTGATTGGGAACACTGCAGTGACTGAGCATGAGGCTTTGATTTGTTTGGCATGCCATGAATGTACAAACACACACACACACACACACACACAGACACGATGAGGTCTCATATGAGGTTAGCCAATGCCCAGATTAGCTGCAAAATGAAAGTGGGCTCAAGAGGGCTTGAGCCGAAACATCAACAGTTTGGGTAGTTTTTGATAATAACAAGATAGTGCATGCTAAAGAGTAGGCTGACAACACATTCAGAATGCCAATAATTCACTACTCGTAATTCATAACACAATAAGATTTACCTCAAATAACACAATCTGCAGTGGAGTGGAATTTCCAGTTTGTTAATGCTATTCACTGTGTTTAAGCACTTGGTGATTTGATACCATTATCAAGCTTGACTTAGCTTGACTTTTAAAGCCACAAATCTCTACACTATAAATGTAGATACACACACACACACACACACACACACATAAACTGTACAGCATGCGAAATGTACTCAGTTAAACTCTAAATTCTTTTTTTTTTCAGCCAGAGTGGCAATGCTTCACCCTTAGTCTTCCTGTGCTTCCTGTGGTCAGTGCTCCTGGATGCTCTTTCAGAGAGTCTTCAGCTCTGACTCATCTGTCTTTATAAACCAAATGAGCCCTAACTTTTGTCACATTGGAAATTGTAATCACTTTCTTCTCTCAGTCTGCTCAAAATGGCCTCCTGTACCGTATCTACTCAGGGACATTGTTAGCTCATGTCCAGCCTCACCGCTGACAGTCATCTCATTGGAATTGTGTGAAATGTTCCCTGCTGGCACCCAAAGACAGCCTATTAGTTTGTTTCATTGTGTGGCTTGGAATATGAATGTTCAGCTAAGATGGTCTGTCTTCTCCAAGCGGCTTGTTAACAATTTTTACTGCCAGCTTTGCTGATGCTCCTGAGACCCTGGAGCGAATGCTCCCCCTAAAACTAGGAAAAAAGTGAAGTGATGACATGAGTGGCTTGTTTCTGGCTGGTTTCCTACCTCTCCCTGGTGGGAAGCTCACAGCAGTGACAGAAGGGAGGAAAGAAATATTCCCTTCACAGATGGACCTCCTGCCGTGGCTGCTGGGTCACTGAAGACCTCAGATCAAACAAAAAAGCTGCATCTTTGCTCCATAGCACAACATTACTCTTTTACAATGTGATTGTTCAGCATTACACTGAATTATGACAGAAACTCAATGCGCTCTTTCCTCATATAAATGGCAATTTCACAGGATGATAGTGAATGACTATAACCAGATGTCTTCATATGGATTTTCTTGGTCAGTCTAATTCTATTTTTTTGTGTGAAAGCAACACCGTAGTTAGCTGTGCCTTAGTTTTATCTTTTATACTTTAGTGATTACAATTCTGTATCGTAAAGTCACTACTAACAATCTCACACAGTGATAGCTAGATCCTCAATTACATGCTGCAACGCACCATCTGATCGGAAACTCATCAAGCTTCCCCATGTATCAACATTACCTAGAGTAATAAGGCGGTAACCCACCCATTTGGAGTTCCAGCTGCCCCGGGGCTATCAGTATGTTGCTTCAGGCCCTTGGTTACCCCTACAGTGTTGTGTTCCATTTCAGAGTGATGCCAAGGAGTAGGTGCCCACAGCACAAGCTGGCAGGATGACAAAGCCTCTAAACTAGGTTAAGGGAAGTGGAGTGACACAATAGTGCACTTTATGAGCACTGTGTACACACTGGAGTTGTGTTTTCAAGCAAAAAAGAGCCAAGAGTACCTTGTGTGTTTGCTTTTAACTAACAATCAGTAGCCCAATTAAAACAATCAAAACTATTTGCTTGTATTTACTCCTTTTACTGTTGTATTTTCTTTGATTGGGTTTTTTTCAGTCATTTTTTAGCTCTGATTTGCTTAAGGCTCACAAAAGAAGGAAGGGAATGTAATGAAGTCAATACAAAACAATTCAAATTAACCTCTGGGAAAATGCAGGACAGTGAAAGCCTAACATGTTGAAGACAGAATGATTGAGACCAGTAATACATAAAAAAAGAAAAAAATACCTTCAGGCAGTAACCTTACAACGATAGTGCATTCATGCTGTCTCCTCTGCAACTGCTTCCCTTTCAAATCTATAGTCACTGCCTCATCTCCACTAAAAGAGCAAAAGAATACAATCCATTATGTGGAATATTGTTTGACAGAATATATTGACTTTGTTAATATTGGAGTGAGACAAATGTGTTCATTGATAGTTTGCAGCATATCTATGTCTTTTTTTTTAAAATTCAGGAACAGTGCAGGGACCGTGGTCTATAGGACAGTCTCTCTCTCTCTCTCTCTCTCTCTCTCTCTCTCTCTCTCTGTCGTCTCATCTTCTGCTGTGTCTGCTAAAGGCGAGTCAAAAAAGTAACTGTTCCTGTCGCTGCAGCCAAATGAGGGCAGCATTAACCTGGCAGAAGCTGTGCATAAACAGTGCCATTCTAAAAATAAGTGGCTGGTCAGAGGAAGCCGGCAGTAGCAGTAACTGGCCAAATTGGATGGCATAAGAAGGGGGTTGAATTTTTGTTGCTGCAAAGTCCCTGGGGAAAATACAGGGACACTTCATTCTCACTGTGACATGAAGACAGGAAATAGTGAGAGCGAGAGAGACTGAAAGATACAGCCTGCCTTATTATAATAAGTTACACATGTGGTAACAGGAAAGCGGTTCTGGCCATAGCAGTGCCCCCTAAAGGTGATGCACAAACTACCACATGATGCTCATGGATAGATTCTCTGTAAATTTGTGGTAAATTGAGACAGCAGTAGTAGCTCAAAGACGTTGCACAAATGTGGGAAATTCTATGTCTTGAACTTTTTTCCTGTTTATGTGTCTTTTTCAGAACCCATGAGAGCACTGCGTGACTTGAGGGCTTCAGAGATTCAAGCTCGGCAGCTCACCCTGCAGTGGGAACCTCTGGCCTTTAACCTTACGCGCTGCCACACCTATTCTGTCTCACTGTGCTACCGCTACGCCATAGCAGGGGGCACCGGCGGTGCTGGGCACAACACCACCATCAGAGAGTGCCTAGCAGTGGAGCGCAACACCTCACGCTTCACCCTCCGAGACTTGCCACCCTACCACACCATCCACGTACGCCTGGCCCTCGCTAACACTGAAGGCAAGAAGGAGGGGAAAGAGGTCATGTTCCAGACAGAGGAGGACAGTGAGTAATGCTGCTCTCATTAGCAGTAGAACTGATTGGCTAGGCATTTGATTAATTACACATGCATACTGTAACCCTAGCACACACTTTCATTAAAGTTTCCAGTGGTTTTGGCTAGCTTATTTTCAGCAGAAGAGATGGGCTGGCAGTCTGACTTGTCTTCATTCATCTCCGGATGTGTGTCTAGAGAAAAGTCTGAGTAAAAAACAAGTCTCTCTGAAGCAGTCAGCATAAAAAACAGTGAAATATTAATTATTCTTGCGAGGCTCACAGGGGAAGTGGAAAGGAGAGACTTTGTGCTTATCCATGCATTATGACTGGGCACAGCAGCACTCCGAGTCCGGGACAAAGGACAATCAATTTTCCCATTAGAGAAAAAAACAAAGAAAAAACCCCAAACAAACACATTTAGTGTTTATTTGTGTGTGTGTTTGTGTGTTGCATTGTATTTGTATGAGTGTGTATGTGAACGTGAGGTCAAGGCTTCAGTTATTAACACTCAAAAAGGCCTCAATCAGCAGTTCTTCTTTATATCCTGTTTCATCAAAAAGTGATGGATTCAGTCCATATGAGTGAGAGGGTCAGGTTTTGTCACCACCACAATAGTCTCTCTCTCTCTCTCTCTCTCTCTCTCTCTCTCTTTCTCTCTCTCTCTCTCTCTCTCAAGTGCATTCAATTTGCTCAGTGTTAATGAGTTCATGCTAATACTGGTAGACTAAATAAAGAGCCTTGTTATCAGCTGTAACTGTTGCATTGTGTGTCAGTCATGCCAGCTTTTTGTTGCCATTTGTGGCAGCTCTGTATACATAAGTGGCACATTGCCTCATGTCTCTGAAGCATAATTGCTTCCATTCACTGTAAACTGGCCTTGTCCAGTGTCAGGTTTTTCTTTTTTCTGGCTTGCTTGTTTCTCTGAGGTTATAGACACATTGTCTCAGTCATTTCTTTTATGCAGATAGAAATTGTGGATCTGTTCTAATTTGCTATTTCTGATGACGACGGGTAGTCACTAGTAATCTCTGAGAATTATAATGAGAGAATCTACACCACACAGGATTAAAAGCCTCTCCTTTCTCTCGAGGTCTGACACTCTTCATTGATTTACACATTGCTCTCCTGCTTTCTGGTTGACCCTTGCTCTTCTCATAAAGCTGAATGCCTTTTATTGCTAAGACTTTGTGACAAATCAACATCATGGCAATTAACTCTCAGCCAATATACGAGTTTTGATCCTGACCTGCTAGACCAGGGGTATTCAGCTAAAATGATAGAATGGCAACAATAATTAGCTTTTAATACTTAACCATTAGCGCTTATTTATGGCTATAAATAAGATAATTTGAAGTGGTTATTTTTGTTTTGTAGTAGTGCTTCATGTTACCACTTTGACACATGGAGAATAAATGGATAGTTTTTTAGTCCAGTTATCTGTAAACATTCTGCTCTTTCCATTTTATCATTGTTTATTGTTTTCTTTGAAAAGGCCATGTTATCAGTTCACTAATCAGACCATAGAGGGCAAATAAAATGAAAAATATATGAAAGTCTGTGAAAACTCTCCATTCTGACATAATGACTCTAGCCCTGCAGCTGTAGTCTCTGGTCCATTGAGCTGCGTGTTCATCTAAATAGTTTATATAAATGCGTGTGATTGGCTAAGCTGCAGTAGAGGATTTGCTACAGAAGCCACACTGGTTCATGTTGGAAAACTAGAGTTGCTGAACTACAGCCAGTGTTTTTTTTTTTTTTTACATGTTTATCTGCTTTGCTAAGTATTTTTTCAAGGACTTGGTTCAGTCTGCTGAAATAGTTTCCTGGGTCCACATCTGGAACGCAGTCTGCCAGTTGAAGACCCCTGGGTTATAGTCAGCCCAGATGGACTCAAGTCAACACTGTGAGTGTAGGAGTTTGCTGTGTTAATAATACTGAGCCTGACACCTCTTTCTCTCTCTCTTTCACTAATCTTCCATAGTTCCTGGCGGAATCGCCCCAGAGTCTCTAACCTTCACCCCATTGGATGACATGGTCTTTCTAAAGTGGGAGGAGCCAGTGGAGCCCAATGGTATCATTACTCAGTATGAGGTAACTGCTTTGTATATCTGTCACATATTTTTATTATCTAGTGGCATGCCATGAACCTTTACTATAAATGTCAGAGCGAGAGAGTCTGATAATACTGACTTACACTCTCTGTGGTACAGTACTTCAGAGTATCTGAGTTTGTTGTAGCTTTAAATGAGTGGCACTCATTTCTGAACTCTTTCTTTAGCTATACGATTAACTGGCTGCTGGACAGTGCTCTCAGAATGAATTTGAAAGGTTGATTACTCAGGCATCGGGTGTAAAAACTGTGCCAAATCAAATACACGGACCAATGATCCGCTGTGGCGACCCCTAACGGGAACAGACAAAAGAGAAACAACAACATTACTCTGATAATTCCTACATTTCTATAAGAAATCTACCAGTACCTAGGGCCTCATTTATCAACCGTGCGTACGCATAGATTTGTGCATAAACCATGCGTACACGTTTCTATACATTGAATGGGATTGATCAAATTTTGCTTCAGCGTGAGCATCTTCATATATTTCCGCACACTCCTGACCGTGTGTATGCAAGAAGATGTAGAAAAGTGTAATAGGAGGTAAACTAACTATGCTGAGCTTCTATATCACAAACGGTCTATCATATCAGCATAACTGAGAGAGGAATTACTGATTTCAGTGCTCACAGGATGCAGAGAGATGACACATGGATTGTAACGCAAAATCGTATAAACGGAACATTTAAAGATCGATTAGGATGATGCATGGTTTGAAGATTTGGCTCATGCAGCTTGTGTTTTTAGCCCCACTGGAAACTCTGTGCTGAGAGTGAGGAGTGGATCATCAGTCGATTTTGTTTGCCCAGTTCTAGGGCTTTTAGCAACGAGTACATTTCAAAGAGAAATTGGAGACAGTACTGGCATTTCCCAACCAACTATGAGTTGAATAACGAAACGTCATACCTTCATTCATATCGCTCACAATGCAATACATTACATTTTCAAAACCAGCAGTGGAAAAGAGCAAAAATGATGAATTTTCATGCTGTAACAGTTTCTAATTGTAATTGGGGGAATAGAATGCACACACATACTAATAAAATATATATATAGCTTATTTTTAAATCATATTTATTTATTAGACAAACTTGTCGGTGACATTGACATTGTCGGTGGAGTTCATCTTCTTAAGCCTTTTGGCATGTTCCATGTTGTCTGAAACAAGCAGCACCTCGAGCAGGCCACTGTGCTTTTTAAAGGGAAGTTGTTTACCATATATATAGTGATTTGAGGGATTCTTTATGCAAATGAGTCTGGCCGTGCCGAAGCACATCAATTTAGAATGTGTGGGATTTATCAATGGCCACTGCGTACAGCTGTGCGTATGCACATGTGATAAATACCAGTTTGCGTCTGTGTATGGGCAGGTCTTATGCAAACATTTAGTACTTGTTTTACGCATACTTCGATAAATGAGACCCGTGACGCCGATCCAATACTAACACGTTAATAACCAAGCTGATTCTCTGCAAACTTATGCAAGTTAGAAAAAAACCTCAGAGGAGTGATGCTGGCATGGTCTAGGACAGTCTGTCTTCTGTGTTCACATGCAAGATCTGTGCCGTGTAATCAGCATCACATGCATTTCCAGCATAAAATATGTCAAAGTGAATCAGACAGAGATCCAAAAAAAAACCAGTGTTTCAGGCCATGTCAGGTATTAACCCTAATACTCAGTACTGATTTAGTATCAGCATCCCTTCTCCTTACTGCTTCTCCCCATTTCTTACGTTTGTATAGATAAGGAAAGAGCACATCTGAAGAGTGTGTATATGGGTGTGTATATCTGTCTGTTGGGGAAAGAGGTGTGTATGGTCTGATCTTCCATGCATGCTGCAGGCTCCAAGCCACAAATATAACATTCCCTGTGCTGTTACACTCACATGTAGATCCATAGTACCTAAACCCAGAATATGCGGAATAACTGACATTTGCTGCTGAATTCATAATTGAAATAAGTTTAAAACATGTCAGGAGCTAACAGTAACAACTGAAGGACAAAACCTTAGGCAGTAGGACAATTGGATTGCAGACTTTCATATCATTGTCTTCCATTTTCTTCCACAGTCGTCCTGAGTGTGGGTGACAGATTGGTGAGCTATTTTAATAAATGATGTCTGCCACATGCTCCCATGCGTATTGGTGTAGTTCTTGGTTATTAAATGGGCTATCTCTTGGAGTTGTTATCGTCTGTTTGCTGATGTGGTCTGTTTCAAATCAGTGATTGCGGCCTGGCTGTGCAATCTGTCTGCGGCTTTAGAGTCTCAAGAGCAGCTCTTCTCTAATTGGTCCCTATTGTACCAACAAAGCTGAGTGTAAGCATCAGAATGTTATCTATTCTAAAGGTGGTTCTCTATTTTCTGAGATTATTAAGGGGTTATGTAAGGAATAAAGCACAATGGACCATGCTGTTAGAGGAAAATTAGGTGATGCAGCCCAACAAAGCAGATTATTATCACAAAGTTGGTTCTTTTCCTATAACAGCAAAGTGTTTTATTCTTCTTATATCACAGCAATTTGCCAACAGTTACAAATTTGTGTTGATTAAATAATGACATGTCATACTTTATATGTTGTGGAACGTCCATGAGACCAGTTATTTCCTGTTACTATTTACATTATAACAGCTATAAACTGTCGTTTTTTTTTCTTGAAGTTACTAAGACAAACAAGTGCAGCTTGTCACTTTTCCAAGAAACCACAAAGCCGCCTGTCCTGTAGTCTTTCCCTTGGAGGAAACTTAAAGGAACAGATTTACCTTTGAGTGTCGCAAAATGCTGATGCTGGAGACTCCTTGTAAAAACGTTAAATAAAACTCCTCATAGAAAACTTCACCATTACAATGATTACGTGTTTTAAAATTCTGTGGAGTGTCTGCTATACAAGTCTTTGTGTAAGCTTTTACTATAGAAATGATAATGTAGTAAAGCTGGCACATTAATATAACCCTTGCAGTAAGTGATACTGTCACAGCTGCTGTTATATAAATTAATTAACATCTTCTGACCAATTAAAATCAAGCATTCAGCAGTGCTATCATATAAATAAATTTAAACAAACAAATCTGTGTGTTTATGATTCCCTGAGCTCAAAATTGTTTTTAGAAATTCAGTGACAGAGTCTGCCACTTATGTAGCAGATGTTATAAAGTACAGGAGGAGCAGGAAAACATGTCCCAGATGATTATACTTTAACTTTTTGCAGATTATAGTGTTGTCTCTAGTTGATCAGCCAGTTGGAGTCTCCTACAGCCAGCATCTGCCCCCCTGCTCTTCTGTTCCAGGCTTTTTTCTCTTTCAGTTTGATCGCAGCAGCTGCATCAGTATCACCTCTTGCCTCCTCAGAGCTCCCCACAACTGCAAAAGTGCTGCCTCAGCTCTGCCTCTGCCAGCTGCTAATCTCAGAGAAGTTACAGTGTTTATGGCCCAGCTGAAGCTGAAGTTTCCTAGTCACCTCTTTCTGTTGAATTTCACCTCTTCTGTCAGTTGTCTGTCTCTCCCATGCAGTTTTCACCAATCATGTCACTTGGACTTACCTTGCCTTGCTAACTGCACCCTCTCTGTTCTCAGGTCTGCTAAACTCAGCATCTCTCATTGTCGTCTTAAGGAGATTATTAAGTGGGATTTGTGGCTTGACATATAAAGTGGAAGCTGGGGCAAATTTTTGTGTGATTTTTTTGGTGATTTCCTCTAGCGAGGAGAGGATGCTCAAGAGAAAGAAAGACAGAGAAAGAGAGAGGGCAGAGCTTTATATTGCACTAGGAGAAATCCTCTCTTATTGCTCTCAGATTACGGCATCGACCACTTTTCTTAGAGCCCCATTGAGCGGAAGTGCAGGCTCTCAGAAATGGCAGGTCCTCCCACTGCTATCATCTATACCTTCTATATAGGAATGACAAAAGAGGTTGCATGTGGAGGCATTGAGCAGCTTGAAATCCTCTACCCACACTTATCAGGCGCTCACAGGTATTAAGTGGCTCTCCGTGCTAATCTTCACAAGCCCTTGGTTTCAATTAAAGAGGAGATGAATGGGAATAGCAATGTCTATCATAACTGGTCTTACATTGTTCATACTACACCACTGCACTCTTTGTTCTTTAAGGATAATAATAATAATAATAATAATAATAATAATAATAATAATAACTTTATTTGTACTGCAACCACAAGTGTGCTTTGCACCTAAAAAAAAAAAAACGTAATATAGGCTAGAATAGGAATAGAGAAAGATTGAATATTATATTACTACATGAAATGAGAAGAATCAGAATTAGAAAATAAAAATTCATTAAATATGTCTACGTTATTGGGGCGCATTCGGCATTCCAGTTCGTCCCAGAGGTGTCCAGTGGGGTTGAGGTCAGGGCTCTGTGCAGGCTACTTGAGTTTTTCCACCAGCTTTGGCACATCATGTCTTCATGGAGCTTGCTTTGTGTACAGGGACATTGTCATGCTGGAACAGGTTTGTGCTGTGCTTTTTGGTTCCAGTGAAGGGAAATTGTAATGCTACAGCATGCAAAGACATTCTGTACAATTGTGTGCTTCCAACTTTGTGGCAACAGTTTGGGTAAGACCCATATATGGATGTGATGATCAGGTGTCCACATAGTGTATTTAATAAGTAATAAAATGTGAAAAATTTGATTTTACCCTATTTAAACTAAATATAAAATTGATTCTAAGACATACAGGTAGTTGTTAATACACATTAAACAAGTACAAAAACAGATGATAGTGTTCATGTGCAAATGTTAGCTATAGCATTCTGCAGCAGCTACAGTCTGTCAGTTAGCTTCCACCAGCAGAAAAAGCATTACAGTAATCATGTCTGCTGGTGATAAATGCAGGGGTCAGTGTCTCAGTACCACAAAGTGTCAAGCTGATAAAAGGCAGCCTTTGTGACGTTATTAAGTAAATGATCAGTCTTCTACATATAGGTATAGATCAAAACCAACACGGTACCAATGTATTAGTAGTTTCCTTTAGTTTTCTGTCCAAAAAATTCAGGTTTATGCTCATTTACGTGACTTGTAATGATACTAGTGCATTATAATACACTATACTATACTATAATATCTATAATACTAGTGCATTATAAAACAAGAGCATTATTGCACCAGAGTTGTTAAGGACTGTAGAGATCTATAACAGTGTCATCTGCATAGCTAGGGTACTTAACACCATGGTAACTAATCAGAAGGATCAAGAACTGATCTCTGTGAAACACTGTATGTAAGGTATGCTCTAAATACATAATCAACTAACAAATGAACAAATGAATCAGCTAACGTAAATGAATTATTTATGTTTGAAAGCAGAACACAAGCACATTATAGAAAGTTCAGCTAAAGGTAATGAAAATGTGTAAAATTGTGGAGTGGAATGTTGCTTTGTAAGCAGTAGTGCTTGCTGTAGCCTGCGAGCTGCTGAAATTCTGTATACTTTTGCATGAATTCAATTGTATTTCTTTTAGCAGTAAACATTGTCACACAGCAGCTTTATATATATATCTGGATGTAGATTTGGATCCCTAATGACAAAGAAAAATTCCCCAAACCAATCATCTTCTAGGTGACACCGGATGGAAGGATTATAAATTATTCTTCTTCCACAGCTGTAAACTGTGAAGCCAAACAGTACAGCGTTGAAATGAGGTTCAGTGTGATCATACTGTGAATACGAAGTACAGGAACAGCCTTTATGATTACAGAAGTAGTTCTTGCAAGTACAAGTCTATAGTATCCAGTTTATCCAAATATAATATGTTTTACAAGTCAGTAATAACCAAGACACAAGCATAATCCCAACATGCTAATCATTGCATGGCTTGGCTCCTTGTATAAGCGTGGAGTTAACCAGAGAGCACATCTGCCACTGTTGCTAGTAATGAGACAAATCATATGACAGTAAAGAGATGCAGGGGAAGAGCTGACATTGCAAAGTTTTACAAATAGCTCTCAATGCCTATTTGAGTACTGATTAGTGATTGCACAAAGTACATTGTGCATGTCATTTACAGTAAGTGTCCTCACTGTTTGTTGTTTCAGATTAGCTACCAGAGCATTGAGTCATCTGATCCTGGCATCAATGTGCCAGGCCCACGGCGCACTGTGTCCAAGCTGAGGAATGAAACATACCACATGTTCTCCAACCTACATCCAGGCACCACTTACCTCATCTCAGTACGTGCCCGAACTGCCAAAGGTTTTGGCCAGACAGCCCTCACTGAGATCACCACCAACATCTCAGGTATGAAATAAATGTGTGTGTGTGTGTGCATGCCTTGACATGTAATAAGTCAGCTCTGTAAGAGCTGCATTATAATTCGTGAGCTGTGGTTGATAGACATTCAGTCACTCATTTGATGCTTAAAGGCAATTAAGTAGCCAAAGAAAAACATAAGTGATGTGAAAGAATAGAAAAAAAAATGGAAAAAAAAGGTTGAAACTGTGTAGATGTATTCACAACATTGTGTGTATTTTTGAATTTGCTCTCAAATTGTGTGTGTGTGGCATTTGTATGCATGTAGATCATTGTGTGTGTGTTCATACACGTGTGTATACACAAGTGAGTGTATGCAACATGGCAGTGGTATTGACGTGTGTATTCATGTCAGCTGAGCAAAGTCTCTTCAGCTGCTCATACTGAACAGCGCCTTCAGCAACATTTTCTCTGTACTCAAAAGCACTGACACCTCTGTCATCTCTTCAACACCTAGGATCCTCTCTCACTAACACACTGAACAGCCCCGTATGCTCCAAACAGCTGGCCATGACTACAGTCCCATCACTGTTTCTTATACTTTACTCATAACAGTGTGCCTCACTTCTGTTTGTAGAAAGCATGATTAAATACCATATGGGAATGTTTAGAGTGTGTTTTGATGTATATTAGTGTGAGGATTAGTTAGAGTTTAATTATGGATTTACAGAGACTAGAAATATTGCTTTTGGTAAAAAGCCAGAAAGAGAGTAAAACAGAAAAAGGAGACAAACACTGGATACGCTTCAGCCTTCCGAAAGCTACCTAACAGAGTTGAGGTAGTCTACAGTTGCTATTTTTGTGCAAGTGCAAGTGTAATTTAGTGATACACTATATGGACAAAGGTATGTGGACACCTGACCATCACAACCATATGTAACTGTAAAACCATGGGCATTAATATGGAGTTGCCCCTCCCTTTGCTGTTATAATAAGCTCCACTCTTCTGTGAAGGCTTTCCAGTAGATTTTGGAGCGTGGCTGTGGGGATTTGCTCATTTAGGACTGGCTCGCAGTCAGCATTCCAGTTCATCCCAAAGGTGCTCAGTCGGGGGTGAGGTCAGGGCTCTGTGCAGGACACTCCAGTTCTTCCACTCCAACATCAGCAAACCATATCTTTATGGAGCTCGCTTTGTGCACAGGGGCATTGTCATGCAGGAGCAGGTTTGGCCAAAGTTTGGGGAAGGCAGTGATATAGTTTGAGGAATGCAATGCTACAGCATACATGCTAAGACTTTCTATTCAATTGTATGCTTCAGACTTTGTGGCAACAGTCTGGGGAAGACCCACATATGGGTGTGATGGTGAGGTCTCCACATACTTTTGGCCAAATAGTGTATGTGACTAGGCTTCTTCACCCAGCTGCTAGCTAAATATAGCTAACTCGTTTATTTTATCTGTAGGAAATAAGAAAAAGCAACTATATTGTGGTGACTAAATGGACAAGATAAGTGAGACTGTTAGTGACCTTATGTGTGGTCTTGGAAAACCTTTTGGATGTCACAATGGCTGAATTCTAGAAACTGGTTAAACTGAAGAAAAATATGATATTGACCAAAACTGAGTTTTTCTCCCTACTTTAATGAAAAAGAAATATATTTTACTAAGAAAAACCAACATCTTTTAGTGGAATTGAAATATAATCTTTAAAAGTAATATTAGTTTTTTCGTTTTGGGCTAACCAGACTTTAAAATGCTTCTGTGCAAATAAGACACCAATTTCAGTTCACAAAGATTTAAGATTTATATATTCACATATATATTCTACTTCTTGTTGTGTCAGACCTGAACGTATGTCTGTGTCCTCTGTATATTCCTAGCAACTACGTTTGTCCCTGTGCTTAGTCCCTGCAATTGTACAACTGAATGGACCCTGGTGTGTTGAATGAGTCAATGTTATTAGGGACCTCTCTTTAATTGAACCCTACAACACTGTGATTTTACCAGCATCCCTTTTAATACCATAATCATTGATTTCTCAGTAATTGTTTGCCTTCCCTCCCCTTCTCTCCCTGACTTTGTTCAGGTCAGAGCCTGAAATTTCCTGGCACTCTGTGCTTTTTAATTGCACTCTGTAACCTAGACAACCAGCAGGGCTATGTATGTAGAGAAGAGTCAGGGTAATAAAGAAGGAATAAGGTGTTGTTTATGACCAGCTAACATGGATTTAGATAAGTAGGTGCAGGCTATTGCAGGTGTTGATTTGCTTGTGAATTAGAAAATGCAGGAGGCTGATCATCATTTATAAATAAAACAAACTTGTTTTTAAATTGAACACACAAATGATTGTGATTATCACATCTCTGTTAGCTTTCACAGCCCTTGCTTTGTTCATGATTATCCAGCATGACACGTTCAGGTAAAAAGAAAAAAAAAAAAAAACAACTACATGATAAATAAGCTGTGACTCATGTTCTTTTAATATCTCCCTTTTTCCTTTCTTTATTCATCTCTCTCTTAATATGTGAAGCACCCACCTTTGACTATGGAGACATGCCATCTCCACTGAGGGAGACAGAGAGCACTATTACGGTGTTGCTGCGTCCTGCCCAAGGCCGCGGTGCCCCAGTCAGGTGCGATTGACATCACTGCTGCGTGTTTTACAGATACATCCAATTACAGTTACAATTTTGATCACTATACATATTTATGTAATACTATCCATGCTGGTGTGGCTCCACACT
Organism: Pangasianodon hypophthalmus; assembly: GCF_027358585.1. Lineage (NCBI taxonomy): Eukaryota > Metazoa > Chordata > Actinopteri > Siluriformes > Pangasiidae > Pangasianodon > Pangasianodon hypophthalmus. The sequence continues at coordinate 1,190,124 of NC_069710.1, forward strand.
TGGCGTGCAATCTATTTTCCTTAATTAAAACTTTAATGAGTGGCATAATATTGAGGATTACGTGATTACCTAGTATCCTGGTAATCTGCTTACCTTTAATTGCTTTTCAACTGTTTATCAAAACACCAAACCGAAGACATTACTCAATTTGAGACCTTACGTTGTTATTCCCTTATTTGTACATCGTTATTGCCTGAATTGTATTGTGATATAAAATGAGTGTGAATATTAAATCTGTTAACACTGATGACTCACTCTGCTCTGCTCCGCAGTACGTATCAGGTAGTTGTGGAGGAGGAGAGTGGGAGGAAGTTGAAGAGAGAGCTAGGGACACAGGAATGTTTTCCCGTTCCCACCTCTCATGGTGAGGCACAGGCACGTGGCGCTCCGCACTACTACACAGCTGAACTGCCCCCCAGCAGCCTGGCTGAGGCCACACCCTTTACTGTGGGAGACAACCACACCTACAATGGCTACTGGAACAGCCCACTAGACCCCAGGAAAAACTACCTCATCTACTTCCAGGCCATGAGCAACTTCCGAGGGGTGAGTAATCAGCATCCGTGTCATTATTTTCAGCTTTTGATTCTACAACTTTATACGTGACCCTAAAGCTTCTGCTGACATTGATGATCAGCTTCATCTGTATAAGATTCTACTACTACTGCAAATGAAGGAACATTGTTGATCTATTTAGTTGAATACAAATATGTTCAGAAAACACAAATATCGATGTATGTTTGGCACCCTTCATAAGACTGAGCATAAATGATTATATAACATAAACATTACACATAATAATTCAAATTTTCCACTCAAGCAATAGGAGGAATTTATTATTTATTCTTGTTAGAACTACTTTTTAAATAATACTAAAAATACATGTGGCAAAATTATTAATGCCCATACTGAATATTTTAAATAAAGGCAAACATCTTGCCATTCTTGATATTAAAATATTATATTAATGTACCGTTCATACGTATACTATTTGTACACTATTGATATATCATATCATACATATTATATATATTATTTACTATTTTTGCCATCTAACCATGTCCTGTTTCCCTGGAGTATAAATATGTGTTTGCACACGTAAAAATCTCTTTGTCATCCGTTACCAACTGAAAGAAACAAATACATTTCAACACAAAAAGACAGATGGATATTGAACTGCACAAACCAGTATATAGGTATAAATGTAGTATGGGTGTAAAAATACATAATCAGTTAAAAAAAAATGCCATTAAGCACAACTTGTGCCATAACGAAAAAGTTTTACATGAATGAACCAGTTGGAAATATACCAGGATCTATAAGCATACTGTTCCCCCACAGAGTGAGGAGGATGGTGAAGGAGAGAAAAAAATTTCAACAAGTCAAGTTTCAAAATCAACTGGAAAAAGTTCAATAAAACGATTCAATGTCCCTGTATGTTTGAGTCCAAAATATGAACTAGTGCATGTGTTATTCTTTTTATATATTAATTTTGCTAATTTTCATGAAGGGTGCCGATTGTTATGGAGGGGACTGTACAGTCCACGAATCTGTCCTTAGATAACTTAGATAAATGTGTATTAATTGATAGATCTCTAGTATGCCAATGAAATAAAAAAAAAATAGTCCTGAGATTAAATCCTGTAAACACATACATACCTGTTGATAAGTCCACAAGATTTTTTTTATAACGCTGTAATTTATGTACATGCTCTTTTTTTTTATAAAGTTATAATTCATGTACATGCTTATATCAGTACTTCTATATTTCAAATCTCTGAGATGCAGAGTTGTTGATGTAAGCTCAGAGCCCCTCCTGTGCATTTTGTCATATTTACTGAGACATGAAAAATGAATACTAATCGTTTTTCATGTCTCATCACTCTGAGGACTTGGACGCATACAACCCCTGGTGTGTAAGGGCAGACTTTTTGGTTGAGTATGGAAGAGAGAATGCTGTAAAATTCCCACAGTCGGTAAATCTGTGATAAGCTGAGAATTACTAAGGCATTACTCCACAGCTTTCATATCCTCTCTTCCACTCTCAACATTTGCACAAGTTTATGTGGCATTAAAAGCTCATGGTTGGAGCTGGCTTTGAATGTGAGGACAATATAAACCGTGCGTGGCGGGCTTCTATTGTTAAGGCTGTATTTAACCAAAATATAATAGTTCCCATACTCGCAGTGGACATTCACCATCTTTAGAGCATCCCAGCTCTCAGGCATGGAGGACTGTGTTGGCATAATTGGGCACAGGTGCAGCTGATCAGAAATAGATAATTGGCAGTTTATGTTATTAGTCAAGCCTACATTGGTGAGAGGAATGTGATTTATCGTCTAAGCAATTTGTTGCTAAAATTAGCCCTGGACAGATGGGCCTTGGTGGCTGCCTAAGAAGCATTGCATACCAACTTTTAGAGAAGTTTCTAGTTTGGTGAATTTCATGAGCGTGGCAAAATAAAAGCCACACATTGGTGAGGCTTACTCTGCAACCTACACAGTTGGATTAATCAAATGAATTGGATTAAAGCCTCACCAGCGGGCAGGATTAGCATTTGCTACGACTGGAAGCATGCCTAGAGAGAGAGGGGACCATCATTCTGACACCTGTCCAACACCAAGCCAACTCAGTGAGGATCCTCTAGAGCCCTAATCGTTCTGTCTGCTCCCTCTGAAGTCTCTTGCAGCTCTCTCACACACAAGCTGTCTCTCTCACATTAGTCTAATTCTCTAATTACCCTCAGAGATTATGACAAACACCACAAAAACAGTTCCAGTGACATCCAGCACTGCCAAGGTAACCCAGTACTTCCTCAAATATTGTACAAATGAAGACAAGCTGTGGCTGTTAATCCTGTCCTTTTGTGCTGATATTTACAACTTTCTTCTACAAGTTGGCTTGTGCGGTCATTTGACTTTGACCATTAGACCATGTAGGACAAGACGCTGTGCCTCTGTAGCAGGCTGAGGCTTCTTGCCATCATTACTGAGTCACGCTCATTATTCACCTGGAGTGCATACAAATATGCCGTTGCATATTGGAGAAACGTGGCAAAACGGCAACGTGGGGGCTTTTTTAATACTTCATTTTGATTTGATGCCAGTCAGTGTGTGTTTTCCTGAAAGAGATGCGCTGACATTTAGTAGAAGGTTATCGCTGTGGCTCAGCACCTGAAGCCTGGCTCTACTCTATTTGTGAGTTCGGACGGCAACATTATGTAGTAGGATTTTGGTCCCTTGGGCTGTTTTACTTTTGTCTGATTGAAAATGTATGTGACAGCTCAACTATAATAGAACCCACCCTCGGTTTTACTTTGCAGCATAGCCACTTTGAGGGTGAACTGCTGTGTTGTAGCTTCGCTCAGCTCCAGTGATTTACACCTCTGACCTTTACCTAAATACTCATTTCTCTTTGCCAAGATTTTATGCTCCAGTAATTGCTGTAAAGTCTGGCACTTACAGTTGAAAAAGGTTGGGGTTTAGAAGAGGGAGCCAGTGTTTAGCATTACTGTTCACCAGTGTGAGTCTTTCCCTGATTTCGTATGAGCATTTCCCTTCATTTTCCTTTTGTCACTTTCTCCACAACAGTGACTTTGAAACTTGGCAGTGGCATAAAAAGCATCTGCTCAGTAGTTATTCATTATTTCTGAGAATTATCTGATGATGTTGCTGCTGTTATCCCACTTTGCTGACTTGATAGATGTAAAAAGGCATTTGAAAGATGTTTGATTACAGACTCATCAAAACAGAGGGACTTCTCATCATCTTTATGAGTTCTTATTCTTTAGTCTGTCACCTAGTCAACAATAAAACCAGGACTTGTGCTGTCTTTCTTAAGCATGTGCATAAATACAGTTTGACTCTTTTAGGGTGGCTGTATTCAAAGAGGTGACCAGTGTGTGTGTGTGTGTGTGTGTGGGTGGGTGTGTATGATCTCCCACCGAGCACCTTCTGTCCCTCAATCTTTCTCTCACTAATTACTTCCTCTCTTTTTCACTTTCCAATCTCTGCCATGTCAAGATGGATGGCCTGAGCAGAAATCTATCATCTCTCTCTCTTGCTCTCTCACTCTGTCTTCACTAAACTGAGTGTGTGCCTTCTAATAAGTCCCCCCTCCAGCTTGGTTAAATATAGTTCTCATAATTCATTTACTTAGGGTGAGTTTGCTGACAGATCCGGTTTTGCAGTGGCGGGCGTGACTGTTCCAGTGAATTTTATTAAGTGGGAAAAGTAGGCTAAAGCTTTGTGACGGCACCCCTGTGATCAAAGCTCAGCTGCTATCTCTGCCCTGTTGCACAGTGACTTCTTTTATTGACAGCCTCCAATGGCGAAGTCAAAGTTATATTCCTGGGCATTGACTATGAGGACAGACTTTGTTGAGACAGAGCAGGGCCGCTGGTTCTTTTCAGAATGAACCACAATTATCTTTGCATGCTTTTTATTTGCTGTCATCAGAGTGTGTGCATCTCGGCGATGAGCTGTCCAAATACAAGTGCGTGTGTCCTTTAGGTGAAGGGGGGTTATGTTTTTGTATCTGTATAACTGAGTATTTCAGAAACTGCTGATTCCCTGGAATTTTCGCACACATTAGTTTACACAAATGCAAAAAACAAAAAAAATCCAGTGAGCAGCAGTTTTGTGGGCAGAAACACCTCATTGATGAGAGAGAATGTCTGAGGAGAATGGCCATACTAATTTGAGCTGAGAGGAAGACTATTTAAGAACATTTAACTTGCGTTCTGAAATGCTTTTCTGCTCACCACGGTTGTAAAGAGTGGAGTTATCAGTGAAAGGAAACCGGAGAATCCCTAGGAAACCCATGCAAAAACCAGGAGAAAGTGCACTACTTCTCATAGATGAGCTAAGGATCAAACCGGGGTCTCCGGAGCTATGAGGTGCCAATGCTACCTGCTCCCTGGGTTAGATGCAGGTGTAGGCATAGGATTAATTAGCTGCATTAATAATTATGTCATTGGAAGGTCCTCACAAGGACCAAGGACCATTAGTCTCACAAGACGTGTGTGTGTGTGTGTTTATGAGAGAGGAAAGCCTGAGTGTAGCATTAAAGAGAGGTTGTAGGGCTGAGGCAGTTTGAATGGATTTTCAATTAAAAAGAAGAAAAAAGCAATTGAACCAATTTGAGAAGGAGGTTCTCATTCTTTTATGTCTGGAGAAATTTGCATAATTGTCCTGTAGTGCCTGAATTAGCATCTGTAAATCTTAATTTGATAATACATCTCCTTGTCGAGGTGGCGGGCCAGAATTAGATTGTGAGCTTGGATCTCATTAGTGTTATTTGACGAAGGTCATTTTCATAACACCCCAGTGTCATCAGGCCAGATTTTGGGGGAAATGAATTTCTTCTTGGAATTTGTTCGCTGCTATAAAGCTATTTTCCCCTAAGATATCTGCAGTTTTTTCTGCCTTTCTTTGTACTACAACTCTTTATCTTTTCATCATACACACATCATGCACACTCAAACAAAGACGCATGCATTTTATGTAATGAGAGAAATAATGTATTTAAGTTGAATTTCTTGCCTTCCTGCTTCGTGGAGCAAGCCAATGCGGCTAAATTATCTGTCTCTCTCTTCCTTTAGGAAACAAGGATAAACTGCATCCGAATTGCCCGTAAAGGTGAGTGTTGAAATGTTTTTTTCCCAAATCCTAAACTGTGCTAAGCCAGGCTTGGACATTAGCATGCTGCAGGCTAGTGTGTGAGTGGCTGATCCCTGTTTAAACCTTGACTAGAGAGACTTAATCTTAAAAGTATGTAACTAAAGAAGAATATCTGTTTCTCTGGGTTAAAACCTTCATTTTTCATCCTCTATTCAGTGGATACTGTTTTTTAAAAGGCAACTACGTTTCTTGCTTAATCTACGAGCAACTTTAGTTGTGATAAACTGGTCACAGTTAATCTATGTTTAATTCAATGAGTTCTGTTAGCATATTTGTATTGGATCACCCAAACATTTTAAAACTTCGTCTTCTGACATCTGTTTAGGGCGTAGAAATGTGTGTTTCTTTTGTTGATGATTTTATGCCACATGTGCATTAGACAGTTTGATTACAAATTCACTTGATTAGGTTTATATCTGTTGATGTCCTTGATCATGTCAAAGCATGACATTTGTTCATTGAGTGAGGAAAGCACACTTCGCAAGATTGTAGAGGTCTTTAGCCTGACTCCAACCACATTTTTTTTCTCTCATTTTCTTCTCAATGTGGTCACCTGCCAGTTCACACTCACCAGCGAGCTTGCTCCTGTCATACGACAGCTACTAATGGGGGAGAGTGAAGACACCCCTGATTGGCGAGTGTCGCTGTTATTGGGAGGGGAGAGAGAGTACATCACCTCTCCCACCCAGAGCTCCCTTGGCTTCCTGTGAATGGCTGTGGCTTTGTGGGAATCTCCTGACATTTCTGTTACACTGCTCGGGAGATTTTCTACCACATTTGTTAAACATCTGCTTCATTTTGGCAAAATATATTTTTTTTAAGTGGAGGTGTTAAAATGCATTATAGGTTAAAAAAAAAACAATTTTGGTTGAAACACAATTTTTGTAAAAATACGATTTCATAATTTCTTCATAATGTTTTGGCTATTTGGCAGAATTCAATCACATCGACATCTGATGGATTTTCATCCCATGCCTGGATACGCAAAACATTTTCACATGTTCTTTTTGTTACAGGTGTGTGTGCGTGTGTGTGTGTGTGTGTATGCGCGTGCATGCGTGTGTTTCGTTTCATATTTATAAAGAACTTTTTCTTTTTTAGCCTTCTTACTCCCAGGTTAAATGACTACATAACTTCTGAATTATTTCAGAAATTTCATTTCTTCATCACAGACCTGCACTTGCACACTCCTGCAGACGCACATGAGCCAAAATGGCAGAAAGCTAGTGAGGAACACGGGTCAGTCTTTCATCATGTTTGTTATTCGCGCTACCAGGATGGCAGCAGCCTGTATCAAAGTCTGATTCTCAGTAGTGGCCTGACTCATAGTCAAACAATCCAGGAAAATTCCAGAGAGATCAGCACGAGTGAGCCCTTCACATCATACACACACCTGTAGCCATCAAAATGACCTGTCAAAGAACCCTTACCAAACATGAAAAAAAACATCAGGAGGCATGAATGCCCATCCAGATGACAACAAAGGCCACCGCTAGCCCCTACTGAGCACTGTCACAGATCAGCACTGGCGGCGCTGGTATTTATAGCTCTCAGCTTTCGCTCAGCCTGCACTGAGCCTTGTGGCTAAATTGACTTTGAAGGGATAGGATGAGAAGGGAGGGGGATACTTTTTTCTTTGACTGAGTAATGAAGGTGGAAAGGAGCTTTCGGAGCATGAAGCCGAAAGCTGAGAGCAGCCATTTTGGAGCTGTCTCATTCCACATCTGCTATACACATACATACACTGAGTACAGATAGGCCACAATTAATCACACCTTAACATATTTGTGAACTAAATGCTCTTTCCTTTTCTACCTGAGCTTTAGCAAGACAAGCCATTAACACTTAGGACTTGTGCCAAACAGATTAAGCTGATTAGTTTAAGTTTAAACTACACCAGGGGTTTTCCCTTTAGATACAAAAGAAAATTCCATGGACCCCTCAGCATGGATTTGTTTTATGAATTATGATTCAAAAGGGTATAATATTCTGGCTATTTATTAGAGCCATAGAGCTTTTTATTCCTGAACCTGCACCGACAGTACACAGTAGGTCTAAGTTGGCATTATTTATAGGCATACTTGTTTTTCATTAATTAAGATTTGGAATAAATTTATTACTTAAAGTGAGCAGTCAAAAAAAACTCAATAATAAATGCAGCTTTGGTAATGGTGGGTTGTGATTTCCACCACTGTAACAAAACTAAAAAATAAAAAAATCATGCACCGCTGTGTTGCCTAGACTGCACTTTGAGGACTCCTAAGCTACATGACAAAATAACAGATCGGTTAGAAGAGTAATATTGAATGATACTACACATATTTTCATATTTTACACAGGATGTTTGTGCCTTGGCTAAAATATAGCACGCCTATTGGAAAACACAAACTAGGCCAAGTATTGGGGGGGTTTGGGGGGTGTCAGTGATTCATCATACAAGCAGCAGTGATAAGAGTATTGATTGTTGTGCTGTTTCTGAATGTGCCCAGCACTCTAGCAGCAATTGTGCACATTATTTGCACGGCCTCTTCTTCTTGCACTTGATGATACAGAGTGATCATTACACTTATTTACAGGCACACAGGCTGCAGCCTTTAGCTTTTCTTCTTTGCACTCTGTATTATCTGATTGCACTTAAAATTGCCAAATATTACATACAACGAGAGCATAATGCTTTTTACATTTATCACCACTATTTGTCCGAGATCGTGTGTGTTGCTCTTCAACAAATTTTCAAAAGTCAAACAGAGTTTCTTGTTGTCGTCTCTGTGGCTGAATTAAAATAATTTACAGGTCACATACTACCATGAGTTGTTCAATTCAGACATTCTACTTCCTCTTCTTGAATAAAATGCAGATGTCTGCTGCAGTGTAAGTTAACTATACATGAAAAAGAAAAGTGAATTTTGTAGGCGTTACGCACCACGTCTAAGTGATCTGTTAGTATAAGGTTCTCCTAAATAACATTGCCATCATCTTGTGAGGAATGGATAGTTCCTGCATTTTTTGACACATGTTGCTGATGAATAACCTAAAATAGCCCGGCTTGCAGCTGTGTGACTTTACTGCTATGTTCAGTCATTTCCCGTCATGAGTTTTATGACTCAAGTTAAATGATGCATATCCACATGCATGCAGAACTAAAAAAAAAAAATCAGTCTCAGGAATAAAATGTAACTATATAGCATTGAACTGAATAGTATTGTGTTGTATTTATTCATGTTGCATCAAATTGACTTTTGATGTTTTAAACAGCCTACTGTGAATGACTGCAATTTAAATGTCCTCATTTACTCTACTGCAAATAAATTCAAGTTAAGAATTATACCCAATAGGCCATTTTGTTCCCTCTGTCATATAAATCTAGGGATGTGTGTGTGTGTGTGTGTCGCCCCCATAATGTTCTCAAAGCGTTGTAAAATTGCACAGGCTTGCACAACCAAGCAGCCAGGGCACCCATTTCAACATGCAGGTGACACTTTAATTAACAGTCCCTTGGCAGTCTTCACACAACAATAGACTCTCATTTCTTCTCTAAGTACCAATTTCCATTTTGGGGCACTCAGCATGTGCTCGCATTAATCTTGAAACAAATTTCATGCTTGTGTTAGACTTAATTGATATTCAAGAAGAAAATGTGGCAGGAAAAATGAAAATTTGATTAGATCCACTGCAAACTTTAATAGATGTTTTCCCATTGTTTTTTTCCTGACACACTGCTTTATTAGTTGTTAATATCTTGATTGGTGATGCTTGAGAATGAGTAAGAGAAGTGATAACAAATGGTTCTGAAAAAGGCCTTGGGGCTTTAGATGGAGGGTAACCATGCCTTATTCCTCTCTCTACTGTCCCAGATCCCTCCATCCACACACTTGTATTTTTAGCTATGGCCTTGTGCAGTGCTTTGAAACAGACCTCTTTCCTCAGGCCCAAACTGACTTTCCTCAGCATATAATCTTCTACTGGGGTTTCAAGAAATCGCTCACGGCCGGGCCAGAAACTAGATCGCTAACCTCTTGAAAAAGAAATTCTTTGTATAAGTGCAGAGTGTGTAAGAGAATGAGTAAAATAACCAGCTCTTATTGTGGCAAAATTTTCTTCAAGCCCAACAGGTATTTTATTGCCTATATAGCTCACTGTCCACTTTATTAGGAACACCTGTACACCTGCTCATTTACACAGTTATCCAATCAGCCAATCATGTGGGAGCAGCACAATGCATAAAATCATGCAGATACAGGTCAAGAGCTTCAGCTAAAGTTCACATCAAATATCAGAATGAAGAAAAAGTGTGATCTCTGTGAGTTTAACCATGGCATGGTTGTTGGTGAGTATTTTTTAGAAACTGCTGATCTCCTGGGAATTTCACACACAGCAGTCTCTAGAGTTTACACAGAATGGTGCAAAAAGCAAAAAACATTGAGTGAGCGAGAGTTCTGTGGGTGGAAACGCCTTGTTGGTTAGAGAGCTCAGAGGAAAATGGCCAGATTGGTTCAAGCTGTCAGGAAGAATATAGTAACTAATAACTGCACTTTACAACCGTGGTGACCAGAAAGGCATATCGATAGCAGAAGACCTCACTGGGTTCCACTCCCAAGAACAAGAATCTGAGGCTATCATGGGCACAGATTCACTTCATTCTTTTATTTATTTTATACTGTTATCAGAGTGCAGTAAAATTGTGTATTTTGATGTTGCAAAATTGGAAGACGTACGGTCTGCAAGATTGGATGATAACTTTTTTTTTTAATAACAATTATATTGCTTTCAGACTAGTCTGGAGTCTAGGATTCAGAAGTTCTGCAGATCACTGTGGAATGTGGATGGCAATCTAGTGTCTGTCCATCACATTTTGAATCATCGTAATTACAAATACGATGATAAACTAGTGATTAATAACCTGCAATTTGAAATAACCTCACACCACGGGTGAGAGAGAAGCTGGAGTTCTGCATGTTAGTGAATGGCAGGTGATATTATACTATATATAATGAAGGTTAATTCTAAAGACAAGATATTCAGGGGTTCATCTGGGGGTGTGCAGAGAAACTAAACTCCCCTTGCTTTGATTTATGTGTATACCGAGTGATGCTGAGCTTTGCTACTGTAATTTGGTGGGAATGTAATGCAATGTCACAGCATGGCATAATGGTTATAAAGATAATAATGATATAATTTTTATATAGAACAGCACTTTTTATACAGAAATGCTTTCATGTCAAAACTAGAAAATATCAATCGGCTGCAGTTGTTAGCTGGCTGTACATTTAAGCTTTTGAAAATGTTTGTTTTACTAGATCATGTGTCATTGAGAATTTTTTCTTTTATTATTATGTTAATAAATTAACTAAAGTATTTTATTCTATTAGTCAATTTTTATTATTATATATAGCAAGTAAATTAAATGGTAGTTTCCACATTTTTAACACACACACACACAAGAAAATCCTATTTTAAACCCCGTCATTGATCCATCCTGCCTTATCTGGAAAACCCACTTTTTTTTTTGGGGAAGGACTTGAAAAGGCATATATTAGAGCTGACCTTCTTTAACCTTCATCATGAATGTGGGGAAAAGGGGAATTGAATAGATGTTTTTCACTGAAAGCACCACCCTGCCTCGGCTGTTCGCCCATCTGAAGGTGTCTCAAGTGCAAATGGGTTAATTTGTTGTAGGCTTCACTGTATATGGACACATGCTCTTTGCTTACTCTTCTATCACACAGCGTCCTTGTCTTGTGTGACTGAGAGTTAGGAAAATAGCTTCTCATGGAGATATGCAATGTGAAGTGACCTCTGCTGCATCACTGTCAGTGCAGAAGAGTGAGAATAGTCATTTGGATGTAGCCAATGTGTTCGTGCTGGAGGAGGTGTGCTCCTGTTGTTTCAAGCTATAGATGTATAACTTCTAAATTGAGAGATTGGAATAGGATATTTTTTTCCCAGGCACATTTTATTTCTGGTTCTTTATACTTCTCGTTTTGCATGTGTGAGGATTTCATTCCTGAATTATGCAAATGTGTTTCCATGTATTCGTAAATGTGTGAATGTGTGTGTGTGTGTGTGCATTCTGCAGCGGCCTGTAAGGACCTCCGGCGGGCTCTGGAGGTGACGCAGCACTCGGAGGAGATGGGGCTGATTCTGGGAATCTGTGCAGGGGGGCTGGTGGTCCTCATTCTGTTGCTAGGAGCCATTATCATCATCATTAAGAAAGGGTGAGGATTACATGCAACTTCTAAAATGTATGAGATCTGGCACATTGCATGCTGTGCTTTACCATAACTGACCATAAACCATGAGTGGCTGCAGTGTGTGTGCGCAAATTATCAACATCAAATTAGACGCGTTGCTTGCGTTTTTAGATACAGATACATTACTTTTCATCATCATAATTTTCAGATTCAAACTGGGATGGTCACTTTTGTAGGAAATCTAGGTTACATAACTCACATAGTAATACTACAACTGTAAATAAAACCAGAATTAGTTTCCTGTCTTCTGTGTCTCAAAAGGCGGCCTAGCTGCCGCACAGGGCTTTCATCTTCTGAGATTACCTGGGTGTGAAATGTTTAATTAAGAAGAGGTGCAATTCAATTACTCACTTAATTAGACCCGGTCTGACATTAGTCTGACCCAGAAACGATCTGATAATTGGGTGGGAAAAAGTTGTGCTATTGGAGATAATTAGTATTGTTCTCTAAAGGTCTCCACATTAAGGTGAGGAAAAAGCGCATGATCCACTGCATTCAGACTAGCCCTCACTATCCCTACTAATTTTGACATGAGTCTTTCATCACTTTTGGATGATGGGAAAATAAATTGCATAAGCTTCAACGCAGGTCTAAGAATCCCCAGGATTACTGCTGCTAACATGTCAGATGAACGTTATATCATTGTTGGCTCATTTGCAAACTGTGAAATGTAGATGAGTGGCTTAAATTACTGGTGAAAAGGAGACTATGATCTTGATCTGTGACCATCAGCACTGTTCCTGGACATCTGTTGTCTATAGAATTCCATTCGAACAGGATTGATATGGCTGATCAAATAGAGTGATCTGGAGCTGGTGTGTAGCAGTGGCAGTAATATAGTTTGGAGGATTATAGACCTGGAGACCACTGTGACTGTGATGGCCTCTGTGGCTGTTAATAATAAAACTCTCCCTGGCCTTTGGATGGTTCATTAAAAACTAACAAGGTAGCATATGTGATTAGGTCATATCTTTGGCTACCATTTTTTTTTTTTTTTTTGTCACTGCTGAGGTTTAGCATGTGTCACATTGCTGGTGTGGCCAAAGCAAGCCTCTGACAGCATGTCATTCTTCACACTAATCAGAGCACTGGCAATGCTTGCATCTCATGTCGCCTCTGCCTTATTCTCTTTCTTTCTTTCTCTCTGTCTATCTCTTCTCTTTCTTCTCCTCTCCAGAAGGGACTACTACTCTTACTCTTACTATCCGTAAGTGGCTTTTCCTCCATTGCACACCATCATTTCCCATTGTGTTAGCAAGCATTGTTCTGAGAGCACTTCAATGGCATAACAATCTCTCTCCCCTCTTTTTTGCTGTTCTTTTCCTTTCTCTCTGTTTCTGTTATCAGTAGGAAGCCGGTGAACATGAATAAGACTCCCATTACGTACAGGCAGGAGAAGAGTCATATGATGGGCTCAATGGAGCGCAGCTTTGCAGACCAGAGCACCCTGCAGGAGGATGAGAGAATGGCTCTGTCCTTTATGGATGCCCACACCTGCAGTACCCGGAGTGAGACACACACACACACACACACACACACACACACACTTGTACACACACATACATGTAATAAATGAAAAGCACATGAGCACAAGAAGTATGCATAGCATTCCTGCTTACAAACTGCGCTTCCTGCATAAAGAGCATTATTCACGCAGTGGCATTAGAGGCTCATCTCTATATGGCTTCTACATTCCCACTGTGAGCTACTGCATAGTCACGTACATTTGTCATGCATTTTACGACCCCAGAATCGCAGTGTGGAAAAACATCATGCCCAATTTCACTCAGGTAGCACGTACAGGCCATTTAGTGCTGAGCTCCAGAGTTCACTGACCCATACTTGAGTGAATACAGCTCAGCCTGAGGTTTACCATTTTCATTCTGCTCAACCAGGATAGGCAGCAGATTTGTATTAATGACTCATTTCTCCTACATCACCCCCTGCAGGAGTCCAGGCCTTAAACTATGAATTCTCTCCTTGGACCACTAAGCACCTTTTACACACACATCATAACAGGAGAGGAAGAGGAAAAGTGCTGAGCTCGAAGGCTACTGAAATATATTTCAAGCAAAATTAGAATATATGCCTTGTGATTCAAGCTTGTATTTTTCTATCATTTCAATGCTGGGAAAACTATACAAGATGGAAAATGGGGCAAAAATAGAAATAATTCATTGGGCCCAAGAGTCTGATTCAAAGAATGATTAATAGATGACGTTCAAAGAAGTTTTCTTGATCAAAATGAAGCTTTAATGACATGTCTCAAAGCTGTCTCACTTACTCTCCCAAGCACTGCTACTTATCTGGGTTTCACTATACTGGCTTGCTAATTAATTTGTACACCCAGCTAGAAAACTTTGTAAAGTTACTCACGCTTATGTTAATTTATAATTACAACGAAGCTAAAACAAATAAAACACATGGCAGGGGTTTTGATTTTTGTGCCTAGACAGCAAGTGTTACTCATTATTTACTACTTAGTGTAGAGTAGTCAGGGGAGTGTGTGTGTGTGTGTGTGTGTGTGTGTTTTGTATTTATGAATGTTTCTCTTCAGGTGATCCACGCAGCTCCATGAATGAGTCAAGCAGCCTGCTTGGTGGATCACCGCGGAGGCATTGTGGCAGTAAAGGTTCTCCATACCACACGGGACAGCTTCACCCTGCTGTACGTGTAGCTGACCTGCTGCAACACATCAACCAGATGAAGACAGCAGAGGGCTACGGATTCAAACAGGAGTATGAGGTGAGTGAAACAGATGTTCAGAAAGCAAATCGCATGTCAAAATGACCTGAGATTAGGCTTGTGCGATAGAGACCAGTTTGATCATCCCTACATGCTCTTGCACTCCCACGATATTATTGCAGTATGCTAGTAAGAGTTATCACTCAAAAATACACCAAGTCTTTGGTGAGAAGTCTTTTTCTCCTCAACATACTGGAGATGAACCAATGGACATATGAATCTGCAATGAATTGCGCATGTGTTTTGAACTCTCAGAGATTAACCGACACCGCCAAGAAGTCCTGCCCCCTTCACCCAATCTCACATGCTCCCAAACAGGATGTCCTCACTGTCAAGGTATATGGACAATGTTTTGAGTACATTAATAGGAAATAGAATCTATCAATGTACATTTTCGACTTAGATAACATTAGAAAAGTATATAGTTAACATCAATTAACTATGTTAGGGATAACACTGAAAACACTGAAAATGGATGGCTGAAAAAGGTCAAAACAAAAGAAAAGGCCTAAAACTTTTACCTAAGAAAAAGGTTAAAAGGTTAGGCTTGCAGCAAAGTGTCAAATCAGACACTTAGGTTAATGATGATGATGATGATGATGATGAAGTAATTAAATAAGCTTTTTTGTGCTCCCCTGCACCTGTCAGCATAAATATGTTCAAACACTTCAAGCAGTTTTTGTGATTTCCACTGCCAATAAGTATTTCCCGCCTGCACGGCTAATATTATCATGCCCTCCTGTACTCTCTTTAAAACTGAAATGGTGGAAATGCTCATTTTTCAGTCTGTATTTTTTAGGCTATCAGTCTGAGATGAATACCTCATTAGACACATTTTTGGTTTAATTGCAAGCAGGGAGAAACCTATATTGCACAAGCCTACCTGAGATGCTTCAGTGACACTTGCTTTCACATCAGGATTAACCTAAATCCGATATAAAGAACCGCTAATGGTAAGGCTACCCTTCCGAAGTATTTATAAATATCTCCTAGCCGTCCCCACAGATTTCTTCTATTAATTAACGGAGCTTGAACTGCACTTGTGCTTAGTGTGGTGTCAGCAGCTCCACTGAGGGATATTAATAAACTGTCAGTGTTGGAGTGGATGGCAGTGTTCATTGGCAGCAGATGTCTAGTTGCAAGGGCTGTAGCCTTGTGGGAGCTTGGTGTCAGTCATCTGTTCAGAGCAAAGGTGTTTTGTCAGACTGGACCGCAGTGTAATACAAGCACCCTGCTCCTCAGCCTGAACACACATACTTGCATATACTTCACACCCTCACTGGTCCCACACATTTAATACGTTCCTGGTATACTGCAATGACATATGAATGATTTAACACTTGTGACATTTAATTAAATTTAAATGCACATTATAAGGTTTGGATAGAATAATCCATTGGTTAGTTGATACTATATTCGTGCTGATTTACTGAGTGTGTCTCTGCTTATAGGAATAGGAATGAGTAGATGTGATGTTTATTTCATTGGATACTTGTTTATTTCATTGTCTAAAACAGGTGTATTGAACTAAAATTTGTAAAGGAAAAGTGACGTAAAATTCCTTATGTATGGTATGGATAAACAGCTAACTAGAGTGAATGGAGACAATGGTTAATTTTTAATGTGAAACCATTTATTATTAGCTTCTGACTATAAAAAAAAAAAAGACAATCAGAGGGGTTATGTTTTGTTTCATAGTGGCACCCCATGTTACCACTTTTGACTAGGGTCATGGACTCTATTTTGAATTTGAAGCAGGGAGAACAAACGCATACTTTCCTGCTCATTAATCTTTTCTGAATTAATGTCACTAGCCCTATAGCTAGTCTCTGTTCTGGTGAGCTGCCTTCAGCAAAATAAATTACATAAATGCATGTGATTGGTTAAAGCTGCAACGGAGATTGTGCTACCGAAGCTACACTGGGTCATGTTTTCGAAAATCTGTGTAGTTGACCTACACAGCTCTGCTACAATGTTTTTTAAAAGTCCTTATTTTGGACTGCACTGAAATACTTCTGAAATGCCACATCTGGACCACGCAGGTTGACATGTTTTGGTTTCAAAATGTTTGGATTACTATCAGTACTGGAAGATGCACAATTGTTCAGAATTTTCACATCTGTACATCCTTAGTGTTCTTTCATAATGTTGGGTTGCTGAGATGAAGTAATGTTCTTGTAATCTCTTTGTTTCACTATCCCAGACCCTTTTACTTCTCCCCCTCTATCCACCTCTGCCTCTGAATCAGATTTGAACTCTGTTAGTCATCAACAGGTGTTAGGTATCAGAATTACAGCTCACATGGTGCTGCCCAATATATAGCAGTACTGTAGGGTAGAAACAGCGATGAATTAACACAATATATAAGTGGTGTCATGGTGGTGCAGTGGGTAGCAACTGCACAGCTGCAGGGTTCCCGGTTCGATCCTGAGCCTGGGTTACTCTCTGTGGATTTTTGCATGTTCTCCCTGTGTCTGTATGGGTCTCCTCTGGGTTCATAGTCCTCACTGTGCAATGTGTAATACAATGCTGTTTATCTAAAGTATGTATGATTCATTCATTCATTGATCTTTAGTCTTTAGTAAGCACTTTATCCTGGTCAGGTTGGCCTGGATCCAGGGAAATACCCCGGATATGATGCCAGTCCATTGCATGGCACCATGCACGCACACATTCACGCCTATGGGAAATGTAGTGAAGTCTACTGACATGTATTTGGGAGAACAAGAAAATAAAAGCATAAAAAAATATAAAAACAAACGGTGCACAAACAGTAGCACAATTTCATGGTAAAACTGGGGACCCTGGAGCTGTGAGGTGCCCACACTACCTGCTGTGCCACCATGCATGCACTTTAAAAACATGTTTTCACCAAAGTTGAATTTGAAGTAAACTCTGTTAGTTATGTATATATTAATCCAATTTAAAGTAGTCCAGTGTGGTTTATTGAGCTTTTTATGTGGCTCTGAATGCCTTGAATATGTACTTTTCAAGAGGTCATTGGAGCACATAAGAATAAATGCTTCTCAGCTGAATACTTCCCGTGTCTTGCCAGTAATTGAGGTAGCAATGGGCTGACTCACTGTGAATGAGGGTGCAGCTGATGTATTTTATCAAGATGTAAAGTACACTTAAAATCTTTGTTATAGTAAATAGGACAGAGCAATGTGAGTGGTCCATTGGGCTTTTACCATGTGCATTGGTAAAATCATCACTTCAAGCACTCTTCTCCTCAGAGATGTATTTGTATGAAATGCAGGCTCTACTGTCCCTGATGTCAGCATCTCCACAAACAAAGCTTAAAGACTAAACATCTCTCTGTGCAGTGAGTGTACCCATATGATCTATTTCCTATGAAGCTGTGCTCGTGGGCTCATTAAACTCCCCTCCTTGGGTGAATCTGACTAGGCCCGAGATCAATATCCCACACTCGGTGTGTATGCGTTTGTTTGAGCTTAGTTATTTTTTTGAACCTCATAATGGGAAGAGATGAAACAGAGGGCAAGGGTTTGAGCCTGACCCTAACTCCAGCTCATAAACCATATTTCCCAGTGGAAGAAGAAATCGTGAGTATTGCTCTAGTTCATGACAAAAGGATAAGGAGAGCATTGTCAATGATGGATTAGGAAGATGAAAGAGGGAGGGAAGGAGGGAAGGAGGGCAGGAGGGAAGGACTGACTGATGGACGGACGGACAGAGGGAGTGAATTGAATTTTGATGGAGAGAAAGAGTGAATTGAGCCTGCTTATACACAAACTCCTGATTTTTTCATCTAGGTCAAGGTTAAGATGTGTGAACTGTTTATTGATTGTTTCGTGCTGGTACAGAGCAGGAGGACTTTCCTGTAGATTGTGTGCCTTAATTTATGCTTTACATTGATGCTATTTAAAGGTACCAAGCTAAATGAAACGTTGGTTTATAGCATAATATTGATATCCAAAATGTTCTATTTGATTTCTAATAAAGAAATTAAAATTGCACTTTTAGGTTTATGCCATTTTTAACCTAATTTGACAGATGATTTGTACTGTAGGGAATAAGATTTGTACTGTAGGGAATAAGTTTTAATTTTAAATTAAAACATGCAGATGGAGGCTTGGCTAGTATTACATCATCCAATAACCTTCAAATATGGGTTATCTACTGATTAAACAAATTTGTTTTGAATGTTGGTACATCTTTTGTGGAATAAATTAATTACATTTAATGGCTTAATAGGTTTTATAACCTTAGATAAATTGGTAAGTTTTGGATCGAACTACAATTAGATTTGTATCTGAAGATTATACTCGTAACAGGACACGGTTTGGAAGTCACATCCTACCTCATTAATTGTGGCAGCATTGCTCTAGCTTATTGCTGCTGGAGGATGCAGACGATGAATCCTAAATAAATTCACTATAACTTTGGGCATGAAGGGTCAAAACAGTGCCTTCGCAGGTCTATCATTGACTATAATGTACCATAAATCCTGTTGTTTGCTCTGCTGTGAGCTTTCCTACCTGCGTGTCATTTATTCAGTGCTAGTAAACAGTACTCTCTTGGCATGTGGCATGTTTGTGCTTAACAGCACCAAGGAGCCAAGTCATGAGTGCAGCACTAGCTGTAAAGACAAGGTAGCAGTGTGTAATCTTAGTCTTTGTTACTTGTCAGGGTGTTTTAGAAATTGGTTGGGATTTATGGGTAGAGTGAGCGAGAGAGAGAGAGAGAGAGAGGGTGGGAGGAAAAAAAAAACTTTTTAAAGTCTACTCTTCCTCTCACTGAATGACAGCATAGTGATTTCTCAGGCTACAAATTCTCCACTTTGCCTTTGGTATTTTTGAAGACCACTATGAGGGATGGAGCATGCTGGGCTGTTCGCAGGGGGACTATGGCTAATGAACGTTTATTTTAGCGCATTGCCATGGCAACACAGGAGGTACTGACGGGCATGAAGAAGAAAATGTGATTTTTTATGACGTTATAGATTGTGTTCTTTTTTCTCTTTTGGTCTCCCATGTCAAAGGAAGAAATTTCATTTTTGGAAGCTTTTTGAGTTTTTTTTTTTTTTTTTTGTTCCAAAGCCCTAGCTTGGTCCATTGCAAATTTTAGTAGTCCACAGAGACACTAATGCTTAGAACTATTTGCAACAGTTTGAATAGATTTTTGTGAAACTGTGACTGATTAAGAGGGAGAAAAAAAAAAAGTTTAACTTCCATCAAGCAGCGAGGTCATTTTTACACGCACATTTATATAAGAAACTGACACATATGGCTGTTAATTTTTTTCATCCTAGAGCTTCTTTGAAGGCTGGGACGTCACAAAGAAGAAGGATAAAACAAAGGGAAGACACGATACTCTAATGGACTGTGAGCCATGTTTTTTTTTAATCATTTATTAACAAACATTATTTTTCCATGCTTAACAATTATGTTGTATTTTGGTATTTATACAGAAACATTTGTAACAACCACTTAATGATTTATGTTTTTAAATGTTTTCAGTTACAGTCTCATGTTGCTTGCAAGAGTTATATTATTGCGTAACGTAGTGAATATTTAATTGGGGTGTGTGTGTGTGTGTGTGTCTGTGCATGTGCGCATTTTAGATGATCGTCACCGCGTGAAGCTGCACCCACTCCTTGGGGATCCGAACTCCGACTACATCAATGCCAATTATATTGATGTGAGTCCTCAGTTTTGCCTCTCTCCAGAAACAATTCCAGTGTTTTTGTTCTTATCTGCCTTCGCTTCAGTCTGTTCAATATCTGGATCAGCTGTCTCATTCTCTCTCCCTGCTCTGACCTCAGCTATTGGAGACATTATTTCCAGACAGAGCTCTGAACTCACAATTGCTTTGTCCCTCCAGAGAAAGATTTGAGCTTGAGCTTTAGGTGGTTTGCTGCTTAGCTTCATTCATCCTCTGCAACATTGATTGAGGTTCTAGCAAATCTCCTTTGGGAAAGATCATTGTCAGATATGTTGTTTATGCTATCAGTAGACTTTTTGTGTGCTTACATGTTTGCATGCCTTTTAAAGAGAGATTTTCTTGATACCATTTTCATTTTAATAGTAAGAACCCTATCAGGGAGTTATGATGGGTGTTATAGTGTACATCTTATATGGTTTTCTGCTCACTTTATTAGTATTTCTACTACAGCACTATAGCTGCTAACAGGAATTCATTATTTTTGATAGGTCAGGTGTTGTTTAATTTTCTGTAACAGCATGGCTCTGACAGTAGTTCCCTCTGCAAGGTTTATATTAATGATCTCATTCTAATGTTATCATTTCTCTAGTAACAACTTATTCACAGGGTCGTGTATGGCAGATGCTCCAAGGTTAAAAAAAATAAAAAACTTTTTATTTAAGAAATAAAAACATAATTACCTATGGAGATGTTTATTTAACATTTATGGAAGGAGTCTCCAGTGTCAGCACTTTCTAACCGAGGAAGAATTTAGAAGGAAAGTCTTCAGGAAAGAGGACTTGTCATCTTACAGGGAAACATTTTGTCTAACTTCAAGAAAGGTGATAATTGTTTATAGCTGCTATAATGTAAGTGATGCAATATTAAATGCAACTACAAACGGTTAAAAAGCAGAGATATCATTCATTAATACATTAAAAATTGTAATCATTCGCAAACTGCTGTGGTGTAAATGGAATAAAATAAAACATTTCAGAACATGCTGTTATAGAAAAATAATCAGGGATGGTTTAGTGTGGCGTGGCCCGATACGAGTGCTTACATAAACCGTTCAATATCACATCTTTTCTTTTTTCACTTCTTTTCATAGACATCTCTTAATCCCTGGGGAAGTTCATTTCCAGACTTGCACAAAATCTCACTGCTCACCTTGACCACCTTTATATTTAGACTAGAAATTGTGCAGTTTCTTTGTGTTGTCCTTTCCTATAGTCTGTGTCAGAGTCCTACAATGGAAGTCCTACAATGTACTTTTGGCTCAAATGTTACAAAAACATCCATTTAAATTAGTCAAAAAGCAAGCAAACGTATGCATATGCTTTCTGAAACCATTTGTATTTACCGTGATCAATACTTTAATCCCAAACGCTGTCTGGCCCTTATGCATGCATTACTTAATGAAAGATTGGGTTAGGTAATCTTTGCCATAAATAATTCACTGAGCTAATTACACTAAAATATGTTGGAAAAGGAATGGCCATAAATAGTCAAAAAGCCATCAAAAGAACAAGCAGCAGGGAATAATTACACTAGGTAACAATTTTTAATGAATTTATTTATTTTGTTCCTGGGTAGTAAGTGTTATTTCCTAATTGCTTATACAGCAAAAGTATAGAAAATGGTTATTATTCCCCCCAAACTTTGCTTTTGTGACCAGGACAATTGTATATTGTGAAATGTACTTATTTTCATTGAGAAAATGGGCAAATTTGCATCTTTCTTTTTTGACATAAAGTGAAACTGGTACATATATTTTCTTCTGACCTCAAAGAGAATTACAACAGCATCAAGACATCGCTGGATGCGTTGAAGTATGATGAGATCGGCTGGGAGGTCATTGGAGTCTTCAAAATGGTGGAATTACTGATGGGTCTCCAAGGAGGTTTGACTAAGTTTCCCTACCATCTTTGTCTCTGGGACACCGAGACACACTACCAAAGGTGGGACTGGCCACAGTGGACTGATTTCACTGTGGAGAGGAAGAACATCGAGTAGGAGTCATTGGTGGACCCTGGGAAAGTGCTGATGCCACCACTGAAACAATTTGTCACAGCTGTAGGTAAGGAGCCTGCAGCCTTCAAGACTTCTGTATTAAGCTGTCTGAGGCGAAAGTCAGAGCCGGTGTCTTTGTCTGACCACAGATAAAGATGATCCTGGAGTGCAAAAAGATCCCCAAAAAGCTCACTAGGAAGGAGAAGGTGCTTGTAACAGCTTTGTCGGAGTGGTTCCAGGCTTTCTGTGCACTCACAAATCTGAAAAAAAACAATGAGGAGCTGGTTGAGACTCTGGTGAAGAACTACAGCACTATAGGCTGCAGGATGTCTCTCAAAGTCCATATCCTTGATGCTCATCTTGATAAATTCAAGGAGGACCTGGGAACATACTCAAAGGAGCAAGATGAGCTCTTCCACCGGGATATACTGGACTTTGAAAGCCGCTACCAAGGACAATACTATAATGAGCATGTTGGGAGACTACATTTGGGCTTTGTGAACGTGATTTTACAATATAATCGTAAATCTTGAAAATCTACTCGCCTCTAAATCTTTTGTGGTCATTTTTGTATAACTTTACATACTAGTTTTGATTCCTATGTTTTTTTCTGACTTTATGTGAACAAAAAGAAGCAAATTTGCCTGTTTTCTCAATTAAGATAGTTAAATTTTAAAATACTAATGTCCTGGTTACAAAAGCGAAGTCTGAGGGGATTAGTAGCGGTTTTCTATACTTTTGAGGCATAAGCAATTGGAAAATAACACATACTACCCAGGAACAAAAATTGGTACATAGTGGTATTTGATGATTAAAAAATAATGATGATAAATTTGTGAATTTCAGTGTTTTTATCCAACTGCACTTTTTTTTTAAATATGCAATAAGGAAAAAGAACATAAAAATAAAACATGGCGCACACCCACATTGGTGAACCCATGTGCTTGGTCGTTATCCAGAGCTGAGAATCGCTAAGGTGCAGATAAAGTGCTGGAGCTGACAGGATGTGCTGATGTTCTTGTTGTTGTGTTTTGTTTTGGTTAAATGGCGAGTATGAAGAGGGTTTAGAGAAGTGTGTTAAGGTGAGTTCAGGCCCTTTTAGTTAGACTCCCATCATGATGATGGTGGCCATTAAAGTACAGGGCACACAGGTCTAAGTTTTGTTAGCTCTGCACACAGCCTATTTGAGGGCTTTTTTCCGGTGTTCTTAGAGTGAGTTTCTGCCAAAATCCCCAAGTTATAAGGGTATAATTTTGTAGCAGGGCAAATGGGTGTTTTAGAAGCCATAACTCTCAGATTTTTTCCCCTCTTCTACTTTAAGGTTTAAGAGAGTGCACTTTTAGTGTGATTCAGCATGTTAAATTAGTATTTTAAGTTCTTTATTAATGCACACATTGAACAAACATCAACTCTTCGTATTCACACACTGATACCAGTATATACATCCATTTCTAATGTTGTACGTTAACACTTTCTCCCTGTCTCTCTTACTTTATTGTTGTCTCTCCCCATTTGTGCCTCTCTCTCTCTCTCTCTCTCTCTCTCTCTCTCTCTCTCTCTCTGTTTTCAGCTTCCTCAGTGTAATGTCAGTCCTCCTCTTCCCACAGCTCTTTCAGCTTCTCATTAACTAGTCTCTGTCTTCTCTTTTTCTACCCCTTCTCCCCACCTCTACGAGTTTGGACCCTGTAGATTCGGATAAACAGGGAAGTAAGTACCTTGCTGCTCTTTCTTCTCTCTTCCTCCTTTCCTCCCTTTCCATTCTTCCCACTCACTCTCACTTTACCCTGTTTGTGTTAAAAGGTGGAATGTCTCCATTACCAGTTGACACCAATAAATCATGTGAAACATCCATGTGAACATCCGTGCTTTCCGTCTTTCCACCCTTATATCCACCTCTAAAAGAGCGTGAGCTCCTGGACTTCTGTTCTGCGCCTAACCTTTTCTGTATCTAATCTCATTATTTATGATGTGAAGACATTCTGGCACACAGAGCAGATGGCAATACTGAAATGTTTCTTCTTTACAGCATTTTAAATGTGTAAATAAGAGAATTTTTAAATTCTATAAATATCATAATCTCTGAAAGTTTTTGAGCACATGAAGTTTCTTATGTTTTATTACAGTTTAATCACCATTATTGCCAGATTCCAACAAAATGTTACAGAATATATATTAAATTAGGAAATCTAAATCTTTATGGAACATGTTGCTAGTCACTCTCAGTTCATAATAAGACATTAAAAGTTTTTTGATCATTTTATTGAACCTGTTAAGGCTATAGACAGTGCTAGTTTTAACTGCAAAACATAAATATATGATGTCCTTATTAAAGATTTTGGCCTTTTCTGATTAATTTAGATTCACTAAATATTTAATAAACATTTTTCAGTTCACTATTGCTTGGTTGGATTTTCATATTTTAGATTATTTAAAATGAGGCTTTTAAACAAAAATAAAATATACAGTGTTAGAAACTTTTGACTTTATAACTTATGTATTACATGTACAGTAAATCTAAACTCTAATAACTTGCTATTTTTCTGGCCAAAATCAGCTTAATTCTGTCTGTTTCAGAACCTTTCTTAGAGTCAACATGTCATTTTAGACCTGTGTTTGGGATACCAGACATGAGATACTTTTTTTGTCTAGCCCATCTGTACCAGTAAAGAACAGCTATAAAGAATATCAAGTAGTAGTCACTTAGTTTTACTGACATTGACAGATGCAAGATGAGGAAACTAAAGTACAGCAGTCAGTGTCGGCTTAATGCTAAAGCAGTGTGGGAAAATCTTTTTCTTGTTTGTTTTTTTTTTCTTCTCCCCACGTGTCAACTTCCAGATAAAGTGCATGGGAGCTGACATGCTATTATGGAATCTCTCTTTCTGTACTAACATTGGCTGTAACATAACAGCCTTGTACTCTCACACCATTTAGTGCTCTGTGTGTATATATAAAAAATCCTACTGTTCAGTCAAAGGTAATATAAAATTGTTTTACATACTTTCACGGCTCTCTCAAAGGTCCACAAACCTGATCTAACAGCATTATGCCAAGGGACAGAACGTGAAGACTCCCTGAAAGAACTTCTCTTTCTTTCTGCTATCTCCTGTTCTGAGTCAGCAGCAGTGGCAGTTGTGTCTCCATGAATTTAATTATTGTCTGTTTAATGAAAACATATCGGATTCTCAGCAACATTTCCAAATAGCTCTGTAACAAAAGACTGTGACAAACCGCTTGCTTTGCAGTACACAACACATTTCAAGTGACTATCAGGGCGTTTTCACACTTGGCCAATTTAGTCCACACCAGGACCAATTCTAGGCTTATAATCTCAGGTTTGCTTCCAAATAGAGGAATTTCTTCGGAACCACTGATCGGTTATGCAGTTCCATACGTCCATACGCTGTCATGTTCATGTGTGCAAAATTGTAGGCACTAAGTTCATCCATTTTTTTTCCCTTTGGTACCAGCAGTCAAGCAGTGAAGAGCAGCTCTCGTGTCATGCAGAAATACTGCACAAGCTGTTTTCATATAAGAACGTTTTTAGTCATGCAGGCTTACATGAGACATGCATTTTCTGCAATACTCTCAGTGCAAACACACACGAAAAAAGTGAGCCAATTACAGTGCTCTAGTTTTTGAAAGTCTGTTTTTTACATCAGTAAGGCTTTCAGTTTCCTCTGCTGACCATAAAACAACCATATCCCATCATCACGAAACTTGAAACAGGAAGGAATGTGACAAGTTGAACCAATCATCATACTTGTTGTGCAGCACCAAGAGCAGATAGCTTTAACACCTGATGTGGACTGCACCACGGTTCAGTGGAAGTGAGCCCCAGACCACCATTGTCAAGAGGACAAAGATCTAGACCACTCCAGGGCTCAAAAACAGCTTTCACACTTCACCAAACATATCAAAGTCTTGGGGCAAATGGAAAAAAGCAAGTGTGAAAATGACCTCAGTCTCCACCACTGTTGAACATTGCAGATATCTGCCAAAAATATGAGTATAAATATCTCTGATCTGTGGTTTTGGAGTCAGGTGCTTCTTTTGAGAGCATTGTAGATGGATTAATGTATTTGGACGCTTATTTTAGGAACACTAAATTGAGACTTGAGTACAACTCACACATGAGCCATTGACATTGTTGTAAATTAGAGAGGACAGTTCCTAATGTATGCTTGGGTCATTGATTAACACTTGAACAGGGAAGGAAAGCAGAGCAAGAAAGAGACAGAAATCGAGGGGGAAAGTGGAAAGTAGTGTAAGAGACAGGTGTTCATCTGGCTTTGGCTGAGGTACAGATGGCATTCTCAGCATGTCCACTTGCTTCTGTTTCAGGGCTACCATCGATCCAACCACTTCATCGCCACACAGGGTGAGTATCTCTGCATGCCCTGGATTGAGCCGTCAGTGCATCCCTGTCTGTATGTGTGTGTTCTTGTGAATTAGTATGGTGTGTAACGCCCATCCAAACCCCAGGGGTGAGAGTAAGTCTTTCTCAAGCTCTGTGCTAGTCTGAGTGAGTGAGTGAGTGAGTGTGTGGGATGATGCACATTCTGACTGAAGCTAATGGCTGCTGAGCTGTGGTAATTATAGCTGTAAATGTTATGTAGGGCAGTGGGAAGGGAGACAGGCCTGCAGAGCAAAGGATCACTGCCTGCTGTTTTCATACCCGAGTCCTCCACCATCTCACGCTGCACAACACCTGTGAGCCCCTGGACAAGGGCCTAGACTCTGTGGGTGTGCATGCATGCCTGTGTGTATGTGTGTGTGTGAGAGAGAGAGAGAGAGAAGTATGACACTCTAGTGTATGAGGTCCCTCACAACCTCTTGATCAAAGTCACTCAAGGTTTTCCTCTGTGCTTCCTCTCCTTACATTTCACACTGCACTAAATAAATCATTGTCTGCATGTGGCATGTGTGTCTTCCCCTATTGAATTTCCAGGCGCACTCACTCACTCACTCACTCACTTGGTAAGGGAAATTTGCTTTCTCTCCTAGCAAGCCACATCCTTTGCTGATGTTCTAAACCGTTCTTCTGTCAGCAAAATGGGCTGCTATTGAATTACTCCCTGTGAAGTGCTGGATTACAGAATTGCCTCATAACACACAATGACACTTTAAAAATGAAGCTCGCTGTCTAGAGCACTGATTGCCACAGAATCACTCGTGTGTGTGTGTGTGTGTGTGTGCGTGCATGCATGTATGTATGCAGGACCCAAGCAGGAGACAGTGTACGATTTCTGGAGGATGGTGTGGCAGGAGAACTGCTTCAGCATCGTTATGATTACCAAGCTTGTGGAGGTGGGCAGGGTATGTTCTGGCATCTTTTTCAACTTTACTAGTCCAAGAAACAAGCAGAGCACACAACTAATACTTATTATTATCATTATTATTATTATTATTATTATCATAATTATTATTATTATTATCATAATTATTATTATTATTATTATTATTATTATTATTATTATTATTAAGGGCAAGGCAAAAAGGCCTTGAATGACTATCCAATATTACAATGGCTCAGAACTTGAAAGTATGACGATGTAAACTGCATGGCTTTGCAATGTGTTTGAGTCCATTTGCTTTTTAGTAGTGCATAACAGGAAATGATGAAAATAAGTGAGGAAGTAGTTCAAAACTCGGTGGGCTAGATATTGCACTATGGACATTTTTTTTTATTTAGTTTTATATAGTTTCTATATATCAGGGGTCAGGAATACATGGCATAGACCTGTCATTCTACATGATTCTAATATTAGACTACAAACTAAGCTTAACACTGGAAAAAAGATGTTTAGTGTAATCAGTTTGAAACAGTGGTTTGGGTATGTTGGTTTAAGAGATCAGTTAAATTCAAACAACAATGCCATTAAAAATTAATTTCAACCTAATCCATAGCTTTACAGATTATCACATGAAAATCCCCCTTTATAAACAAATATGAGAAACCCAATCTGTGTTAATGTAAAGTCTTTTTTGGCTATTATAAAGCTAAATCTGCTAACTGTAATATCTTCAAAATGTACACTGAAGTGTGTGTGATTGTATAAAATTATGGCATTGTTCATGTCTGCCAAATGCCATAAATGTGTTCTGCATAATAGACAATAGCCTTAATGCCTAGGTATAATGTCAACCTTATCATCTCTGTGCTCATGTCTGCTCTCATCCAGTGCATTTGATGTTATAGTTTTGTTCCCTTCACTCTGAAACAAGGTTAGGCCATCTCAGCATTTCAGGCATAATGCACCTCCATTTCCTGCGGCACACACAAATCACTTCTTTCAGGCTGCAAATCACTGCTGGCAGAATGCTTTTAAATGACTAGCCTTGTGTTATTATGAAATTGGTATTCTGTTATGCCAAATAGCTTTTGTAGTATATGATAAAACCTGTTAAAGCCAGGCAAGGAGTGATGCCCTCTGTACTGGCGATGACACTTATTATACCTGTTATGATCATATGGGGGGAAAACAAACAAACAAAAAAACAAACAAAACAATGGCGTTTATGAATTGGGTGATTCAGGTTGTTAGATGATGTTAGTTTTCTGACTGTAAGGCCATAATGTTTTAAACTATGAGCTGTTTTATTTTAAGGAAAATGAATGCTATATTACGATAATAGTGGCAAGAGTAACAATTTTTCAGTCTTTGTGTCCAGTTGTCTATTTTTCTCCCGAGCACATTGTGTAGTATCATTCGTGAAATAAGTAAGTCTCTTCCAGGTGGGATTGAGTGCACCTAACATGTGTTTGGTGTGTGTGTTGTGTGTGAGCAGGTTAAGTGCTATAAGTACTGGCCTGATGACACAGAGATGTATGGAGACATCAAGATCAGCCTGCTGAAGACAGAAACTCTAGCTGAATACGCAGTACGCACCTTCTCCTTAGAAAGGGTGAGTATGACGATCTTGGCAGTACACTACTCGGACAACACAACGCAACAGACCCAGGTTAAGCGCTTATGTGTGCTCTTTTTGCTCTTTAGTCTATTTGCACTTGGACTCTAATAATATACTGCTTATTGTATTATAGTATTAAACGTAAAAATTACATTATACGCATCATATAAAATTACAAAAGTAATGAATGAGAGTGATACCAGACATAGGGTGTGTCATATACTGTATGAGTACAGTAAGCAGTTAGATTATCAGTAATGCAGATTGGAATTAAAAAACAAAAATTACAGCCTTAAGAACCATGTCGGTAAAAACTCTATTGGCTCTGGTAGAAGTGAGAGCAGCGTCTCCACCAAATTGGATGAACTGCTAATTAAGGTGGTCAGTTTAGCAGTACTGTGTATAGAGTATAAAAAGAACCAGGAATCAAATACAGTCTTCCAGGAAACTAACATTTTTAATTTAAGTGTTTTATGAGACACTTTTTTGTCAATTTAATTAAACCAATTAAACCAGTTGGTGCTCCAGATGGAATTCACCATCTTAAATCACAAGTTGCTTCATATTAAAGGCTTTAATGCTGATTAGAAATCCACAAAGAGAAGTCTCTTTCTTTTTCAGATCTTGACATCATATATACACTTTATGACCAAAACTGTGTGGACACTTGACCATCACACCCCTATGTGCTTGCTGAACATCCCATTCCAAAACCACGGATATTATTATGGAGTAGGTCGCCCTTTGCTGCTATGCTCCACTCTTCTAGGAAGCCTTTCACTAGATTTTGGAACATGGCTGTAGGGATTTCTGCCCATTCAGCCACAAGAGCATTGATGTCGGGTGCGAAGGCCTGGAGTGCAGTTGCCATTTCAATTAATCGCAAACGTGTTCAGTGGGGTTGAGATCGAGGCTCTGTGCAGGCCTCTCGAGTTCTTCCACTCCACCTTTCGCAAACCATGTCTTCATGGAGCTCAGTTTGTGCACAGGGTCATTGTCATGCTGGAACAGGTTTTGGTTAGGTTCCTTAGTTCCAGTGAAGGGACATGTTAATGCCACAGCATATAAAGACATTCTAGAGAGTTGTGTGCTAGAGCACTTTGTGGAAACAGTTTGGGAAACGCCAGCATATGGGTGTGTGGATGAGTGTCCACATACTTCTGGCCATATAGTGTACCTTGTCCAGTGTGAAGAACTGGAGAGATGTCCCTGTTATGATGTTCTACATAATGATCCTTTCCAGACTTATCATTACCAGTGTGGTCAGTCCTGGGTATAATCGCTTATGTCATAGATTCTGTGTCGTTCTTTTTTTAGGACTGGAACAGTGGTGAATAGTGTTTCGTGTTGTCTGTGAGGTAGCACACCCTGGTACAGTAAATCATAAAACAGCCGTTACAGCAAACCACTCATCTGGGAAGGGCAGGATTACTGGTCATTCCAGCTGGTTTATTGATTGGTGGAGCACTCAGGCTCTGAGTATTTTTTGTATTTATGCTTGGGGCAAGAGCTACCTCAAGGTTTTCTGCGTCTCCTAAAATGTGTATAAAATGTGTACAGTTGGGCGAAAAAGTTTTTATTCATTATCTACATGCACATGCTTTTACTATCAGCACACTGACACCATCCATCTGTTGCTTTTCCATAGTGCAAACTTATTGTTTTTTATTCATATATTTAGCTTCTTTGATAGTCATTTTGGCATCTTATTAATTTCCTTTTTCCTCTACAGGTTCTTTAAAATTAAACACACCCCAGGGTGTATTGTTAGAAAAACTGGTAATTTGTTTTTGTGGGATTATATTGTCAGGGCAGAAAGTGATGTATTATGTCCACTTTGTTGCTGCGATAAGTAGCGCATCCCAGTTTGTACATATAATACAGCCCTGGGGCATAGTGCTGCTGAAACCAGTGCAGGATTTCACTCACATGCAAACTGTTTTTATGGCATGATGGAGCCAGTTAAAGGAAATGTTGATCAGTTGATCCAAGTGTAAGCTCTTGGAATAGAGCCATAGCACGTATCGAAGGATTTATTTATGTGACTGGGATAAATAACCTTCTGATGATAATTCTTTAGGACTTTTACCAGGGAACACTGGCTAAAACTCTGCTGAAGGAATTTAGAGTCTACTGATATAGAATCAAGCTGATTAACGTTGAGTAACTTATGAACATATAGAGCTATACAGAATGGTACTCCAGGAAATAAATGGGGCAGAATTATTTATCATCATGCAAAATAGTTTTAGCATTCTTGCTTTTACTTATATATTACCACCTTTACCTTTTTAATTTGAGTCTTTTTTCTCTATCCAGGGTAAGCATTGATTAAAATGTAACTGTACACAGTGGAATCCAACCAGGCCTTCTTCATCGCCAAGCCAGACTTACTGCTGTATAACTGCAAATCAATTACATTGGCTTGCAAGTTGTAAAGTTTATTGCACAGTGAGAGCAAATAGCTTAACATCACACCAGGCAGTGGAATGTATTTTATCCTTTTTAAGTCATAAGGGCTCTACATTTACTGCATGTTTTCTAGTTTTACCTCTTGGGTCCTTCCTAGAGATTTGCCTGCCCGCATGGAGAGACTGGCATGGACTTAAGTTCAATAAAGACTGGTTATATTTTCCCTGGACTAAATTAATCCCAAAGTAGAGGCTAGTCTCAGCATTAAATACATTCTTGTGGGGGAAGAGAAAAGTGAGACAAATTTCTGTGCCATCATCATGTACATTTTCAAGCATAACCATTTTTTCAGTGCCTAGTAAGTGTCCAAAAAGTCACACAAAGGAGCCCAACCATAACTGCATACATTCTATAAAGAGAAAACACTTCAGACAGTACAAACACTAAAATTTCCACCAATTGCATTGTCCCATACATTTATTAATTGCAATTTTTTATACATTTTTTAAACAAGGTTTGTTTTAGAGTTTGCTGTGTGTTACAGAAGACAACACTGTGTGTATATCTGTTTTTTTTTTTTTTTTTTATTATCTCAGTATTGAATTTTGTGTTATATTGTATAGGATTTGTATTATCGATCTACAGTCAGCTCTGGAATTATGGGTAACCTTCCAGAAAATGAGCAAAATCAATATATAAAATGAATAATACATTCAATGAGTAATATTTTAAACTTAACCATATTGAAGAACACTTGTTGTGGTATCATGGACCGCTCCTCTATGCAGATATCAGAACTCCTTTTGATTCAGACCGCAGGTTTTCACTGCAAAGATTGGGATGACTGTTGCAGAAAATTGATTTTGTGTTTCTAAAGCCATTTATTTCTGTGTTGAAATATCCATCTATGTCCAAGTACAAATCTGGCAGCGCTAACAGATTTCAGGCAGAAATACTCTGGCACTTCTCACAATTCACGATGCCACCAGACTTCATAAAAGCCCCTGGAGCAAAACAGCGCAGATACATCAATGACCCACCGACATATTTTACGGTAGATTTCAGCAAAAGTGTAAATGTGGTCCTGTGTGACTCGACATTTATGCTTAATGTTTAAAAAAAATTACAGTTTAGAGTGAATTGCATAAATATCCCCCCCTTATAATTGTCCATAATATTGAAGGTGGAGGGAAGCAATATTGTTTGCAAAATCATTTACAAATTAAATGCGTAGTTTCAAATCGATAGCGTAAGTATTCACCCCCATTGCCATGAAACCCCTAAATTAGTCCTGGTGCCATCAGTTGCCACCTGTGTACAAATAAAGTTTCACATGTTTGTAATGTATAAATACACCTGTCCCTGGAAGACACCAGATTTTGAATATGCCTAGAGGAGGCCATTCACCATAATCAGTGACCGGTTAAGGAGTAAAGACATTAGTCAGAAAAGCAACCAAGAGGCTGTATGTATTTTTATAGCTATTATCCGACTTCTGCAAGTCAACAATGTTTTTTTGGATGTATAAAAGGCTTGTTAATTTTCCCCATGGTGATGGGGAATGAGTTGGTCTGTCTGTCTGTTTATCTACATTTTGGAAACAGAAGAACCATGATACTATCCCACATTAAACATGCACTAATGTGTGCGTGCACGCACACACACATACACACACACACACACACACACACACACACATACACATGCAGGCTTTCTGTACCTGCAGCTAAAGCAGGACTGAGGACTGGATAGAAGTGAATATAGAGGAATTAACTGGGTTTAGCCAATCTCCATCTTCTGACTCGCTCCCTTCCTTATGCTGCTGTGTGTAGGTACAGCGCTTACAGAGGACTTTGATGTGTGCTTTAGGAGTGCACAGTGGGTCTGTCTGTCATTAAAAGTGACAGGTGTGTATGTGACAGCACCGCAAAGAGGGCATTACTGCTTCATTGTCACACAGCACTTCTGTTTATTCAAATTGGCTGGGATTGGGTATGTTGTTGGGTATGGGATTGTTGTTGTTGACGTACTGGCCACACCCACAAACATGCTTATAAGCTTATAAATTAATCTCTGAGCCCTAATTTTCCACATTGCTTGTGTATAAGGAATCAGATTTAAAGCAGAGATAGAAAATGATGCTCTGTGAGGAGATCTCAGGGTTCATCTCTGGAACAAATTCTTTAGGTTTGCATATATTACATTTTGTAAACAAGATTTTAATGACAAAAAGGTAGTAAACACACACTAACTAGATCAATGTAGAATATAACCTGCTTTATATTACATTGGGTTATATAACTTGTATACACACTATGCATATTACAATGAATAATATAAATATTTGGTCATAATTACAGAATAATGGTGTGCTGTCTAGTGTAGCGTTCATCTCAGTAACACATGATTTTGACCTTAAACTAATATTTCTTCAGCTGAAGTGCACTAAAAAAAGTGCTAGTGTAGTACATTGGCAATATACTACACTACAGTATACTACTCTGTAGTCATATTAGTCATAAATTAGTCTTAAATTGTCTTGCTTTCATGTTGCATTGTATTATATTGCATTCTCCCAGTTTTTTCAGGCTTAAAGGAAAGTGCTTGTCTTTAAAGGTAGTGGTGAAAAACCCATCTCTAACACATCTACTCGAGAAACCTCTGGCTAACTCAGAGGCATGAACTACATGCAGGTCATTTTATTAATCTGAATGGGCTTCTCAGAAAATTTAATGTAACTACCTGTGGTGTTCGACTCTGAGGAAAATATTGAGAGACTTCCTGTGTAAATATTGCCTTTGTGCTGTGTGTGTTTCAGAGGGGTTACTCAGCCAAGCATGAGGTGCAGCAGTTCCACTTTATGTCATGGCCAGAGCACGGAGTTCCATACCATGCCACAGGCCTGCTGGCCTTCATCCGCCGGGTCAAAGCCTCTACACCAGCTGATGCTGGCCCTGTGGTGGTCCACTGCAGGTACACAAATACCTGTTTGTCACAACATGCTTGGCATCATACTCATGCTTAGCACACATGCTGTAGTGACCTTGACCTGTTCAATTCTTTGGATAGAGAGAAACATCTGCAACTCTACCACACGTAGCAGGTCAAGTGGCATTTTGGGAAATGTTAATGTAATAACACCATATAATCCAAATAGGGTTGACTGCTGATGTGCAAACATGTTTATTTAGTAATGCATCACCGCTTAGCTCTGTGTGTGTGTGTGTGTGTGTGTGTGTTGCAGTATGGGGGCTGGCAGGACAGGCTGCTACATCGTGCTGGATGTCATGTTGGACATGGCGGAGTGTGAGGGAGTGGTGGACATCTATAACTGTGTAAAAACTCTCTGTTCCCGTCGCATCAACATGATCCAGACAGAGGTGACACACACACGTACACACACACACATACAGTACATATACACGGTTTAGAGACACAAGGAAAAAGGTTGCTGTCATGTTTAAGTAGTGAGTAATCAGTGTTCAGCTTTAGAGCATGTTTTAAAGATTGCTAAGCCAAGTGACATCAGCCTTCACTCCATTCTGCCTTGTGCGTGTGTGTTTCTTTAGCCCACCCGCTATTTAGATCTCCAAACAATCCAACAATCATTTGGTTGTTTATTATATTTGTAATCATTTACTTAGACGCCTTTATTAAATCAATTCTGAAAGTATTTGTTTAGAGCAATTTATCTTCATGCACACAGTACAGTTTGAAACTGGTTGCATTTAGCAAATGTTTCATTTATTTCAGGGCACGTTAGAAAAATTCTGTCCAACAGCATTTTATTCACTTTAATCAGGGTATATAATGCATGCAGTTTTTTTTTCTCTTTTCAGTTCTGCTCTCGACACTGTTCTTATACCCACTTTTACGATTTCTCTTTTTCTCTGTCCCTGTCTCTGCCCCTGTCTCTGCCCTGATGCAGGAACAGTACATATTCATTCATGACGCCATCCTGGAAGCATGCCTGTGTGGAGAGACAGCTATACCAGTGAACGAGTTTGCGCTCACATATAAGGAGTTGCTAAGGGTTGATTCCCAGAGCAACTCCTCACAGCTCCGAGAAGAGTTCCAGGTCAGCAGAATGCTTTGTTTATCCTTAAACCCAGAGAGCCTCCAATTTCGGTTGTAGATGACCGTAGTATGGCACACAGGCTTCAATCAATAGTCTGATTTCTGCCTTTGAAGCTATAGCTGTAGACAATTATTATATTATATGAATATATTATAGATTATTTTAGACAGAATAATTTCACTGATTAAAACGTAATATCCTATGTATTGAGTAAATATAGTGGGTATGAAGTCTTTTTTGGGATTTACTTTAAATGTATGTAGTATGCTTAAATAAATAAAAATAAATCTGAATTCTGTTTATTCCATAAAATAGCACAGCGGTGTTTGTGCTAGTATTTGCTCTGTCTGTGGAGGGATAAAATGATAACCATTTGAATATTAATGAGCCTAATATACTACATTTTTAAATGTGATTTTAAAGGGATATAATGATGTTAATATGCACTAAATTCAGGCAGTAGCCTGTATGCAAATATTCATCGATCAAATACAATCAAAGTAAGATTAATCAAACAAGTGCAAATCACTGCGCAGAACCTTAAGTACTGCATCTTTTAATAAACGTCAACTGAGCCTAATTTGGCAAGGACAGGCACAAAGTGATGGATTACTCAACAACCCACCCAGGTATTCCTTGAGGACGGCCCCATGAGGTGTCCTGAAAATGTAAATTTGTTAGCTTTTTTACTGATACTTAGTATTACAAACCACATGTTAAGTAAGGCAGTCTACAAATGAAGACTAAAGACATACCTTTAACACTTATATTGACTTCAAAAAAAAAAAATCCCTTGTCTTCTATGCTTTCTTTCACATTGTACTAATCCCCTCCTGTAGCATCTGAGCTAAATGGCATTCTCATTCCCTGACCTAGAGAGCTAGCATAAGGACATGTTTTTATTTATTTATTTATGTATTTTTTGTAGAGAATTCACAGCACTTCTGTAAGGCCACTCTGTATAAGCGTGTCTGCTAAATGCTGGAAGTGTAAATGTAAATAAGGGAGCCATAGTTAGATCATCATTTGGCTGATGTACGTTAGACATTTAGTGAGAGTAGAACTACAGACAATGATGATTATTTCACTATTTGGTGATGGTTTTTCTCTTTTAAGTCTCTCCTCTTCCCTTGTTTTCTTTCACATACCATCTTGGGCAGTTTTTTTCTCATCACTGTTGGGCTCAATAGGGGACGTTTAATGTAAAAAGCACTATATAAACAGCAGTGAATGTTTGCACTTCAGCGACAGTGTAGCCTGCAACGAGTGCATGTGTAAAGGGACAGCTATGATAGGACAGCTATTTGGTTCATTACTAATGAATGTTATTGCGTATTTATTTTATACTAGTGGCCTGTGTTTTTATTTGCATTGCAGTGTGGAATGGTAGTCTCTCAGTGTCCAGGCTTATGTAAAGCGTAGAGGGTGGCTGATGTGCGAGGAAATTATTATTCAGAGCTTTGAGCCAAGAACTCATTCATAATGATTCACCAATATTTGTGAAAATTGTCCATGCACTTTGCAATCATATCAGAGCCTCAGCTCAGGCCTGCAGTCTGCAGATGTGTATTTATATAACATTTACGCAAAGAGGGGAAATATAAATAAATTACATAATAGCATTCTGCTAAGCACATGTTTGTGGAACTTGCTTCTGTACTGCCTTATATTATTTCATTCATTTAGCTTGTAGTGACTTGCACATAGACACACGCCAACACAAATATATATTTGTTTCTCTATGGCTTTGTTAAGAAAGGCAGCTCAGATCTGATTTTTTGGAATATTTTACTTTCTATTTTCTGCATTATCTGCAATCTGACTTTTTTTTTTCCAGAAAAAAAAACCCTAGTCACATTTATG
Source organism: Pangasianodon hypophthalmus (assembly GCF_027358585.1). NCBI lineage: Eukaryota > Metazoa > Chordata > Actinopteri > Siluriformes > Pangasiidae > Pangasianodon > Pangasianodon hypophthalmus. The sequence continues at coordinate 1,227,749 of NC_069710.1, forward strand.
TGTTTCAAATCTGATTAAAATTAGATTTTGGGACATATTTTGGTTCTCAAGGGCATAAAAATCACATTTGAATGCTTAAGATCCAATGTTCTACTTTTAATCATGTGACTTTCTAAATTTTGTACTCCCCACGCCATAAAGACGCACGCCTGCACCGTTACTATGACAACCAGTGCGGCTACACGAGAGAATGAGACTACAGTCCAAACAGAAATCTATTTTGTTTACTTATAATTTGTAATGTGAGCATTAAGAGGACCATAAAAAGTAAATTTAGATTTTCCTTGCCGTCTGAACAAAACTTATGAGGGTGAAGTGCAGAAAGTCAGTTAGTGAATTACATAATATTAAATTTGCTGCAGATAAATAGATCATTATAAAATCATTATAATGTCATATTAGTGCAAGGAGAAACATTGGTTGTGTCCAGAATGGTGGATAGTGTTGTGTGAAGTGTATCTGTGAAGCTGCAGATTGAGATAAATGCTGTGGTAAAAATGATTGGTAAAATGTTCCTAACAGCACAAACAGTTGAATTTTGACACTGTTAATGTCTCTGATTTATTCTGGCTTTAAGTCTTATTATTGCCTGATATACAGTACTGGCAATGACACTTCTTTAGTCTTTATGATGAGCAACAGACTCTGTGTGCAAACTGCATATCTAGAATCGAACATAGACCTTTTATGAGCTTTCCTGGACATGAAAAATAAAGACGTGACACCACACAGCTGACCAAAATAAACTGAACATCCAATTACTGGGTCGTCAGTTTGAATTGTCTACTTATTTATGGTCCCTCCTATAAAAACAGTAAGGAATATTTGCAGTAAAGTTTATGTTTGTGTGAATATGTGCTCAAATGCCTTTGAAGAGAGAAGGATTTAAGGTTTGGGGTTGGTTAATTGTACTATTGATTGTGCAGTAGGTATTTCCCAGGTTATAGTACATGAACAGATAAGAGCACTTGCCAAATCTTTGTTAGGATTTTTACGAATTTTCGCTTAAGGGAGTAAAGCTGGTGTTTATATGCTATCACTTCTTACAAAGCAGAAATCTAGATTGACATTTAAGAGCGCAAACACTACTACTGTTTTTTTTTAATGCAGCCCTAAAACTCCGTACTCCTCTCTGTTCTTTCCATTTAATTCTTAAAGTGCATCTTGCATTATTATACTCCGTATGAATTATAGAGCAATTATCACTGTGCTTCCTGGCTTTAATAGAGGGAACAGGCTCAGGAACGTGTTGGATAAGAGAGGGCTGACTGCTGTTTGATGGCAGGGTGTTGTACGTGCTTCATGATCCAGTAACGCTATCTCTCTGCCACTCACACTGGCATCTTCTGCTTCACTCTGTATCTGTGTACATGTTTTGCTGTGCAGGTGAATTTTTCATTACATAGGTTTTCTATTTATATTTTCTTTATGTATTTACACTATTCATTAGAGTAGAGTGTTGCTTTCTCCACATCAACAGCAGGCAGGAATTTGCACACAGACCCTAGGTAAGCAGTGTTCCCATTTTAGTGGTGCTTTTTCTGATGAAATCATAACGTTCCTATTCATTATGTATGAAGCTGGCCTGATTTCCAGTTTTTGTTCAATAATTTCAGCTGTGCTGTTTACGAGTGTAGTGAGATGCTTTTTAAAGTCAAATCAGAAAGCTGCAGTTAGCGTGAGGCCCCATCTGCAGAGGCCAGATGCACGATGCCGCTTGTGTGAAGTGTAAATCAACCTAATCGCCCCAATGGCAATGAGCTGCTCTCATCCCCTCTGTATTGCTGCTTTTCACATCAAGGTTGTGCTTTCTTTTTCATTTTCATTTCTTTCTCCACCCTTGTTGTCTGTTAGCTCTTAGGCTGTGTGTTTCCCCATGTGCATGTGTAGCCATCTTCATTATTCCTCTCCACATTTTATCATCACTGCCATTCCTCCTCATCTGTGTACTTTCCTCTCCCAGACAAATAAATCATTTATTTCCAAATCTCTGCCATCTATAAAAAAAAAAAATTTAAAAATCCCTTGGTTTGAATAACACAAATTCACAAACTTGTCAGTCAAAGATGAAATGAAGCCATGAACAAATAATGAAGTGAATTCATACAGAGTCAGAGAGTCCAATATACTGTACCTGTGCAGTTGATGTGAGTGCTTGTGTGTGTGTGTCCTCCTGCAGACGCTGAACTCTGTGACGCCTCACCTGGATGTGGAGGAGTGCAGCATCGCACTGTTACCACGGAACCGTGAGAGGAATCGCAGCATGGATGTTTTGCCACCAGACCGTGCTCTGGCTTTCCTGGTTACCACAGAGGGTGAGAGTAACAACTACATCAATGCTGCTCTCACTGACAGCTTCCATCGGCCAGCAGCTTTCATTGTGACACCCCATCCTCTGCCTGGCACAACCACCGACTTCTGGAGGCTGGTGTTTGACTATGGATGCACCTCCATCGTCATGCTCAACCAGCTCAACCAGTCAAACTCAGCCTGGGTGAGTTCCTCTGAGCAGCAAGCAGCAGGGGCATTAGGCTCCATGCAAGGTTCTCAAAGTCGGCTAAGACTCGATTCCTTGTGAATTCCAGCCTGTAAGGAGTCACTCCTCCCTCTCACTTTCTCTACTTTTGTATTTATTTAGTTTTAATGTAGCTATTTATTAATCATATATCTTTTAAATGTTCTAATGTTTTGAACGCTATATCCTTTGCCATTTATTCTTTTACTGACATCAATTCTTTAACTGTTTTATCAGTTATTTTGTAAAGCACTTTCAACTACATATTTATATAGCACCTTTTGCAAAAAATTAGTATTATTATTATTATTGTAGTTGTTATTATTGTAGATGTATTAATACATCATGGTTCCCTGCTCTCACAATTCCCATGGTGATCAACAACATATGCTCATGTTTTTGTTTTCTGTTATAGCTCTGTTTCCGCCCCTGTCCTCTCACTGCTTTGTTACCCAGTTGTGTTCACCTGTTCTGTGTTAGTCCATGATTAGCATGATGGGTAAACCCTGTTGTGTCAGCGGATCGTCACAATGTCTTATTGTGCTTTTGTATCACTAAGTCTGATAAAGAGCCTACTAAGTTTAGGCACTTGTGTCCTGTCTCTCACCACATGCTACATAATGAAGTGCAAAGCCAATTGGTGGAGTCTTTAAGACCTTCTGTTCTCATCTAACTAAAATGTTGTTAGGGTTTTTTTTTTCTCCTGCTCCAGATGGAGTTTTGCTTAGTTTGCTCTAATTGCAAGAGTCTTAGCAAGCTCACTCACTCCATTGTCTTCTAGTCTTGATGTGTGTTCTTACTGAGCCATTTGCGTTGTCATTCAGTCTCCCATTTACTTCATTTTACACTTGAGTGGATTAAGGCTTGTAGCTCTTACTTTTTTCCCCTCATCTCTTTTTTTTTTTTTTTTTTTTAACTGTATCTCATTCTCTCTTTCTCTTTGTCCGACTTTATTTTTGCCTCTAATTCACACTCTTCTTTTTCTTTGGCTAAGTTTCCCCCTTGCTCAGTTCTTTACCCTCTGTATCATTCTTTCTTCATCCCTCTCTCTCTCTGCAGTCCTTTTGTATTAATAGCTGCTTCTTTGGTTGCCAGTCTCACAACTCAGTGTTCAGTCTCTGAAGACAGTAATCCGTGTATTATCTCTCTTTCCACTCTGTCATCTCATTACGACCTGTCTACCCCTCCTCTCTTTCTCCCTCTCTCATTCACTGTGTCTCATTAGACTGCAAGCCCTGCAGGCATTTGAATACTGTTTCAACTGCTTAGTGTACTATTTACTGTCCAGATGCTTCTGAAATTTCTTCTGCAACTTGTATGTGTTGCTGTTTCTCTCTTTCTGTTCTGTTCTCAACCTGAGATATGACTCTAAAGCATTTTGCTTGAGTGGCACTTGACCTTCAAAAAAATAATTCCTCTCTACAAACAGATTCCAGACACTTATCAAAATTTGTTTTGTTTTGTATCCTCTTTTATTCTTTCTGTCTCTTCTTTCCCTTTCTCTCTAGCCTTGTGTGCAGTATTGGCCCGAGCCTGGTCTCCAGCAGTATGGCCCCATGCAGGTCGAGTTTCTCTCCATGTCTGCTGATGAAGATATCATCACGCGTCTGTTCCGGGTTACAAATGTCTCACGGGTAAGTCTCAAACTATAGACACTCTACACACATGCTTATGCAATTGTCAGCATTATGCAGCTTTTTTAAAAACTCCCCTATGGTGTTAAAAGGGGCTTGTTCTTTATGAGACTTCATGAAAATAACTATTCTAATATGAAAAGAAGACATTTCCCTCATCAGTAGTTCTATTATTTTTCTTTGCATTATAAAGAACTATGCAAACAAGACTGTATTTCAGAGTGCTTGATAAGCTGTGGCAGTGGCACAGTATTAAAGTGTGCTCAGATCTCTTCAGTTTGCTTTTTTATACAAATAAGATAAAATGGGAGAAGAACTTCAGCATGTTTGCTTCAACCTGTGCTACATGGTGATGTAATCAATCAAATATAATGTTACATAAGACATAAATGATCTCTGAACTTTCCACTTGAGAAAATATTGATTAATGTTACAATTGCATGAAAATTAACAATTCATTAGTCAATAATCATACGGTGATTACCCACAGATATTATTTCATATTTACCTTGGGAAACATTCCTACAATGGCTATAATAAGTTCGAAATAAACATATTTCATGCCTAACATGAGCCACGCAGAAGGAAGCTGAGGTTTTGTAAGCCAGCATGAAATCCACAAAAGGTCAAACTTTTCAATTTGCCCCAGCTCATCACTGTTTTCCCAGGGGCACATCCACCATGTGGGAGTGTATTGTAGATATTCTTTCTGCGTTTCCTGCCTGAAGTGTTCGTAAACCATACCGTTTGACATGACTCTCATCACAGACAAAATAAACAGTGTTCGATAGTGAGCAAGCGTGCATGTACGGTATGTACGTGTCAGGAAGATGTTAGTTGAAAGGCGTGGTGAGAATCCTTGTGTGTGTGTTTTGTAGGAGGTGGGATATGGGATAGGTCAGGCAGGAGTTCTCCATGACTGTCAGAGCCTTTCTGACTGTCTGAATGACAAGCTGCAGATTAGCGACACACCTTGTCATGTGACACAGTATATCTGTCATCCTCTACACTTCCACACATCGTACAAGTCCCACTAGCTTAAAGACAGACCACTACTCAGCCTCTGAGGGCCAGATGTACAAGGCTGTTTGTGTCTGTTTTTCAGGCCTAATTAGGCCACATTTTACACAGTAAAACTTGCTTGTTATGTACAAAACTGGTGTACAAGACTAAATGCACAGTTTTTGTGCCAATCACTCAGAAACAATGCAAAGTGGGCTTCTTTTCCTCATACATATGCATTTATGGGAGGGTTGCACTGAAAGTGGAATGTCAGCACAAAAATAGGTGGAGAAATCAAGTGCAGTTGATTTACATATTCCGTTCAAAGTACTAAGTCTTGGAAAATTAGCAGTAAACAATTTTGCCTATTTTATCCTCTTCTCAAAGCTAGCTGGAAATGTTGCTAAATGCCATGTATGTTCCTCACATCAGTAGGTCTAGGAACATTGTTGCTAGGTGCATGGTTTGCCATTGATACTTTTGAACTGCCAACATGGATTTTTTTTATTCTAGTAAACACAATTTATTTATGACAAAATGTGTTATAATACGACACTATTTCAGTCAAACTGTGTGTTATAATCCTGCTTCTCCATTGGAAGTAATTGTGCACCCCTGATCATAGCACATACATCATAAAATCAGACATCAAATTTCTCACAACTGACAGAAATTTTGCACACTAAACAGGATTATTTGACATTGCTAATTTTCAAATGTTACAGAACCCGCATTCAACCACATTAAAAATGGAATACAGTCTTAATTACACATTTTTTATAAAAAGTAGATTATTCTGTACAAAGCTGTCATTAGCCTGTCAGCTGTATTAATTCTCAACACACAGATTACTGGTTCTGAAACAAGAATCTTCATTTATTAACAGATTTTTTTTCTTCCCTACTGAACTTGCATTTCCTTTAAGGTCCCGAGCTTTTTGATGACTCTGTGGTTGACCATTTCGAGCATTTCACAGTGGCTTTTAAACTGCAATTTGCACCACTCACAGAGTGCACTCAGTAAATGGTCCTAGGTGCAGTACGCGTCATGAGCAACAGCCATAGAAAATTGAATGCTAATGTCAGACATATTACAAATGAACCACACTGAGTCACGGTCTTGCTCTGCACCTACTCAAGTACATACATCTGAACCTGAGTCACACCTCTTGCTTTTATTTCTTTCCTCATAGAAAAGCCGTAGACAAAAATTGCTGAACAAATAGGTACTTTCATTGTAACTATACCCTTAAAGGCACAAAGGCAGTGTTTTAGGCATTAAAATGTACCTAAAATGAAGGTACATTCACCTGGTGACTAAGCATACTGACACACCCACAGGACAGACAGTTTTTACACATACCTAACTAATGTATACATGTGTGAAGCTAATAGGAACTTCCACTTTTGTTACAAAACTGCTGAAACTGTTTTTCCATCAGCTCATTGAGCGTTAGTCACTGTGTCCGTGTCAATGGGCTAGGTTTCCTGTGGTAGGCTCTTGGGGTGCCACAGGTCTAGATATTAATATCTCTTGTGTTTTGGGGCAGAGGACTGAGTAAATCAGAGCTTGTGTGTCTTTCTCCGGTGCTGTTCTTCCCTATAGACTCATTCATCACAACTCGGACCCTGCTGACTCTGCATTTCCAAGAGCTGAACATGGGGAATAGCTCTGGGCTTCTATATACATACTCATAAACAGACTCACAAATTTATAAGGGAAGATGTATTACAGCCCATTTCTCTTGTCTATGCTTAGCTACAGGAAGGTCATCTGGTGGTGTGCCAGTTCCAGTTCCTGCGCTGGTCAGCATATCGTGATGTTCCTGACTCCAAGAAGGCCTTCCTTAACCTGCTCGCCCATGTGCAGAAGTGGCAAAGAGAATGTGGCGATGGGCGCACTGTGGTCCACTGCCTGTGAGTAACACACGAGGGGACACACAGGCTTTGCTGTGAATATAGCTTCTACTTTTCAACTGTAGTGGAAATAGCTAGTCAACAATTCTTGAATAAATATCAGTTACTAAAACACACACAGTTATGATCATAAAACATCAAACAGAAATTCCTTCCACATACACACATGCAGTCAAAGTACTCACATATGCATACAAGCAAATGTCCCTGGGGAGAAAGAGATGTTTGCGCCTACAGGCATGTGCTGCTTTTCAGCCTTAGCCCAGAAAAGCACATCATTCAGAGTTGTCACACAGCGTTATTCCCTGCTAGCAGGGGGAAAGAGATTATGGAGATGAAATCAATTATGTTCTAATACGGAATACAGTAGCCTCCCTCAGCAGTGTATCCAGAGCTGCCAAGACTCTGACTGCAATTGATTACACCATCATCACCTCATCTGTCTACAACCGCACCTCCACTCTCCTCCACTAGCCTACTGAATGCTGTTTGTTCAGGACATTTTGGATAGGAAAAAGGATATTGGCAGTCACTGATTGAACGCATATCTCAGTGCACATGTACATGTTATTATGCTTACTGTGCGTTCTTGTGTAATCATACACTGCATGTATATCTGTATGGTTTACATGTGCTGTATGTTTTTGTTGGTGTGTACAGTAATGGAGGTGGGCGTAGTGGCACATTTTGTGCATGTACTATTCTGATGGAGATGATCCAGTACCAGAACATGGTGGATGTCTTCTATGCCGCTAAAACACTGCGAAATGCCAAACCCAACATGGTGGAGTCACTGGTAGGTGACAAAAACTGTGAGACTGAGCAAGCTCAGCAGAATTCTTAATCTCCATCAACTTTTACCTGGTTAAATGAGAGCAAATATGTTTGATTCACTTATCCTCAGGTTAGGGAAAATGAAAAAAGCAAGATAAAATATTAGATTTTTCTTTTACCAGATTTACTGTTATTTGCAGCACTACACTGACTCATCAATATTTTTGTGTGTGTGACTCCCCTAGGAGCAGTACCGCTTCTGTTATGACCTGGTGATGGAATATTTGGAGTGCATGGACCTCAGATAGCAACATATCTCAACTATCCTCTAAATTCAGAGGAGGACTGCTGGCAGATTCACTTTCTCTATTCTCTCCATCTCTGAGCTCTATTTCCATCTCTCTACCTTTCCCTTTTGTCAGCTTGCTCACATCAAAATTCTTACCTGGGAGGGGAAGAGCAAAAAATAAACATGTGAGCAGAAGCTTTCGCCTTTTCGCCCGGAATGTTTAGATGTGGTGGACCATCCATGTCCTAGTTGTTTGTGGTTTAGTGTTGTTTTGTCAGCATCTTTTCCCCTCCTGTTCTCCCCTGAGCTGTGAGCAATCCATTCAAAATAACTCAAAGCCAGCTCTGATAGTGAGCGCGAGTGTGTCTTGACTTCATTTCCTGAGAGTGTGACCTGTGTTCTGTACTGTGCTGGGAATGCTCAAAGACAGAAAGTGTCCCTAGTTGGCTGGGCTGAGGAAACAAAAGAGATGTGTTCTTATGTGCAGTACACTAGAGTGAGACATCTGAGCCATGGTCTGTAAGATCAAGAAGGGCCACACACACACACTCTCTCTTTTACCTGAACATTGAATCTGCAGCCAGCTCTTCATTAATTCAGTTGACAGTGCATTACTATGGCTGCATTTTCGCTAAAGAACCTTGGACATCCATTTTATAATAAGGTGTCTGGACTGCATTATACAATCCTAATATTGTACCTAGTTGAACTGTCTACAAGTGGACCAATAAGAATGCATCATATTGGTCCATGAGTACACAAAGACAGAGTCTATTATTTCCTACAATGCAAAATTCAATGTCACTGACTGAGCTGTCATAAATTTGATGGCTTTAATATCCTGCACTGGCTCAATTTTTCTTTTGCTTTTCTCACTTGTACATAGATTTAACGTCTGCAGATGTTCTGTTTGACGTCAAAGGAGCTAATCCATCTAATTTATGCAGACGGAGTGCATTAATGGTCAGTGTCATCAGACAAAAGGTGGTTTACAGGTTGACCCTGACATATGCCCTCAAATAGCTGAACAAGAGAAGCACTAATGGAGATTTACAGTTGAGTTCAGAGGCTGCAACAAGGGCAAACCTAAACTGGAAAGACAGGGGTGGAATGATGCATGGGAAGTCAACCAGTGCCAACTTCTAACCATTTATCTTCACTCTGACATGTATTTGTCAGTTGGTTACTGTTTAGCAGTTTTGTGGCCCTTTGGCTAAATGTGGCTGTCTAAGTGTTTAACTGATGCAGCGTCCTGGACTTACGATATGTTAAAATATCCCTTTTAATTTGCACTTTCAGCAGTTGACCCTGGTGACCCACTTCACCATACATCTATACATGTGTACATGTGTGTACGGAACAAATGCATTAAATATCCCAAAATGACAAGTCATCAGTATTCTCATCTAATCAGTCTGTATACAAGTATTAATTTTCTAATAATTATTTCCAACTGAATATTTCCTAAAATTTCAAACAGTCAATAAAATAAATGTATAATATTCTTCAATTTATGATTTACTGCTTATATGGTAATGAGAGGAGCATTTCTTAGTTGCCTACCCAGTAAATAAGCCATGCTAATGTAGTCATTGCCAATCATTAGCCAGTCACTGTGCACAAGTATCACATGACTCTTATAGTCTAGAAATAGTACCGTCATTAACTCTCAATTAAATCTCAATGAGACTCTCACTGGGTCAGTGTATTTTAGGAAGGTCAGTTTAAAAAAATCAAAAAATCCCTTCTCGAAAATCTATTTTAGTCTGACCAGTTACTAGCTGCCTAGACCCAAGCCAAGCTAGTGAAACTCATAGGCCATCTTTGCCAGCTGATAAGTTATTTCAGCTTCTTTATTTACTTGTTTAATTAAGTTGATCATTAAATGTTTGAGATTTTCTAATCGCCTTACTGTTGAGTAATTTTCTTTAAATAACGATGTAGTATTAGTAGTGGTGACTCAAACTGTTTCCTTCCTAACAGCACTTACCATCTGGCAAAGATGGTGTCCCAGTTTGACCAGCTTGATTCTGTGTTTCGGCAACTGGTAGCTTCTTAGACCAAGCTGGATTTTTCAGCAGGAATGTGGCAGAATAAAACTCTTAAATCATACAGCCAAATGTCTGTATCTACATGAAGTGTACTGCGTTATTATTGCCATGGAATATCAACAAGCTGTAGTTCAACAGTTGTTCTTGCAAAATAATGTAATTTGCAAAAATGGAATAGGAACAGTATCTAAAACGTGCATAATTGCAGTTTTGCAGTGCATTTTTAATCACTGCTTAATCCCTCAGCATTAATAAAGTGCAGAATTAATGTGCTTTCACCCTGATTGTGTGCAAACTGCAGAGCAACAGCTGAAGCCAAATCCATCTGAACTGGAATAGCTTGGCCACTGCTCATAACTATATGAAGTCTAGTGCTGTGTTTTAATATTATAATACTACATATATGTACAGGCTTTGTACAGCATCCCAGTTTGTTCTATCTACATATGGGTGTAGAGCTTGTTAGTAATCCCACAACATTTTATCATGTCATTTTTGACTTGGTTTGTGAATATTTCTGAAAACATTCGAAGCATCTTAAAATTATATTGGCATTAATGAGAGCATGGGGTAATTTAGACACTGTCAGATTCAATCCAAATCAGTAGGATGCTGAACACTGACACTTTCATTTGCTCTATTCTGCATTAACCATCAAGATCAGATTCTAACAGATGGATAAGTTTGTACATGTCTGTCTCATTATCCTAAAAGTGGTAAGGAGAGTAATAAATGTTGTGTGAGTTAAATAGGAAATAGATACATGATTAAAGATGCTGGAATCAATAAAATAGCAAAAGTCAGAAGTTGAACATATAGGGAGTAGTAAATGATAAATGAACAAGTAATATAAATTTAGTTTTAATTTATTTTACTGATTGACTGTTAGGAAATAATCAGATTACTCTAATATTCATTAATTCTAATATTCAATTATGTAGCCTAGTACAATATCCATACTGTATAATGATTGATTTGGTCCACATACATTTCCATAACATACAACCCAGTTTCATCTGGAAGAATACTTGCACACACCTCTCAAATAAAGCTCTAACTGCAGAGCTGCTAAAAATGTCATATAGGAGATTCATCAGGTTAAATGCCAAAAAACCCACACACAAGATTTTAGTGCACCTGCTTTGCCATTTTTATAGCTGTGTGTATGTCATCCCAGATGTTGGGCTTCTGAGGTGACGGAGTGACGGTATCTCTAGCCAATGGCATCCAGCACAGTCCAAAATTTCAAGCCAGCAAGCTGGTTTAGAGAGTCAAGGGAATCCACTGAATGGTCTGACAGATGGAACAGTTTATAATAGGAAAGAGTTATTGAGGGCTCATCCAGAGAATTTCAATATCCTGTATTTTCTTTTACGACCCTGAACTTTGTGAGAAAGTGCCTGGACCCTCATATTGGAAATGAAGAGTACGTGTACATATGGATGTATATTTGTTAATGTGAATAGTATGTGAATAAACCAATACGTGCTTGGCCACATTTAAAAGTAAATGCTAAAAAAGTTGAATGTATTGTACTGTATATTACCTTTTGATTCATTAATGTGCCAGCAAATGATATGATGCATCTATCGCCTGCTGTGGAGATCAAACAAGAGCCACCTAAAGCTCCTCCATGAAGCCCACCTGTAGTCATCCCAGACAACATAACACTGAATTCTTTCATTCTGTCTCTCATACAGTATTAGAGACATATTTGCCATTTCATTTGTTCTTTTGTACAGCATGTTGTTCAATGGTCCAGTGTGCTTATTCAGACAGCGTGGAAAAACAGTGGACTTTTGCCATCAAGTCTGATATGGAAACAGCTTTTGGGCAGTTTCTTCCATGTTGTTATGATTATTTTTCTTCTTTTTGTAAGTGTTTGTGTATGGTGCTGAATGGACTGAAAAGAATATTGTGTTTTTGACCATGTATTTGTGGGTTTGCAAAGGGACATGGAACCAGATTTGAGCTTTGAGGGTTGGATTGGGTTTTTCTGTCTTTAAAAGAAGATGAATAAAAGGTTCTACAATGTACTCATGTAATTGATGGTTTTATATTTTTTAATAGCTGTAATTTATGATGATATTTGACACAAATAATAATCACAGCTTTTGGCATCACTGTTTAGTTCAATGACAGACACTGTGCCAAATAAATATTGCCTCTCATGTCAGACCCATGCATGGAAAGAAACAGTGGGTGAGGGCTGTGCTTGTGTTAGGAATATGCCCATGACCTAGAACAAGACCTTCTGTATTAGATCTTCAGATTTCTGCAACAAGGCTGTCACTTTCCCTTTCTTCATTTCTCCCCTTCATTTTTTTTATCTTCTCTCCACCTTTCCACTATTCCTCCTCTGTTGTGGCTGCCAGCCATACCACACTGCAGATTTCCTCCAGTAATCCGTAGCCATTGTGTGTCTGAATAATTAAGCAGACCCGCAAAGTGATCCAGTGTTTAAGGAGAACAACTTGGCCGATTAATTAGAGATCAAGACTCCCTCTGTCAGCTTCCTCTAACACTACCAGAGCACAAGTCTCCCCATTTACTTGTGTCCTATAAAGGACTTAAAGGTCTTATTTGACCATCCTTTGATCCAACTCTCGGGTTCTGAATCTTTTTAGAGCCTTGAAGTACCAAAGCCAGTAATGTGGTATTGTAGTTTGTTTATTCACATGTGAATTAATCTGGGAAATTGTGGCACTTTGATGTGAAAATGTGTGTGACTGCCAAAAAATGAACAGGGAAAAAACATTAGTATTCTGCCATATGCATCATTTGATTCTCTGGTAAGTTTAGAGATGCAGTTTCATGCATGTGAAAATTAATGATTGCAATAAATAAAACCAGGAATGAGCTGTAGAGGGTATAAGCCCTCCGTGTGAGGAATTAGAAGTCTGATAGCAATCCATTCCTGATGACATTGTGACACATGAGATCAGCAGGCAGCCTCCTTCTACTCCTCCTTTTTTTTTTTGCTCTTTTAGACTCCCTGCTAATCAGCATTTGCAGATCCTAATCTTTCACCTTGGAGAGGTCGTAGCCATTGGCTCCCATCTTTCATCCTGTCTCTGCTTTCATGCAGCTATTCTTAAACCCTCTTCTTACTAGCAAACTTCTGTCACTATTCTGAAGAGTAAATGTATCCATGCAAGGCAAATGTGTATGTGTAGGCAACATGCTGAATATGTGCACATACTGTTCCAACACACACATGCACATGCACTGAGCAAACCCTGTGGTGTTCAGGAGATCTGTGTAGCCGCTGGTGCATGGAGCAGGTGGAAGTTTTTTTGGCGCTACGGTTCGATGCACAGTAAAGCAGAGAAGCCAGATGGCAGGATGTTCCCGTGCAGGTTGTCAGTTCCACAGCTGCCCAAATGCACCTCTTATCTGGACCGTGTGTGTGCGTGGGCTGTGGAGACATGCTGTTCCGGCCTGCACAAAGCTGAGGTGCTGATAGTGCCATGTAGTGGACACGTGAATGAATTCCTTTCCATCTTTCTTCTTTTCATTTATCAGTTTTTCCTCCCGACCTGTTACAGAGAAATGGTTCATTGTGAGAGCTTTAGACCTGGACCATCTGTTTCTGCTTGCTTTATCCGGTAAAGATATGCTTGACTCACATGATGCTTTGCAGGCTTTTACTGCATGCATATAAAACTGCTTGGAAGAGGTTTCCTGGAAAGTGTTTGTTGTGCAGTTAGAAGGCCTTCCTGGCAAATGTAGCATGCCAAGGTGATTATTTCCAGGTGCCCCAGACTGTCAGTAAAGTGACAAGATAATTAAATGTCAAGGTTTAAAGCTTTCACAGTTCAAGTTCTGCAAAACAAATGTGTATGGAATTTGCTGAAACACTGGCTAAAGAACAAATTTTTGAAGACATTTGGCACGATTCTATATCTTTGTTTTCATATTTTACTCCATTGTTTATAGTATGACGTACAAGATAAGAAGCTGACTTGAGAGAATTATTGTCAGTATAATGGATATACACTCAGTGAATACTTTATTAGGAACACTATACTAACACTGGGTAGGACCTCCCTTTGCTCTCAAAACAAAGTCTCATTTCTTTGTAGCATAAATTCCACAAGATGTTGGAAACATTTCCTTGAGATTCTGTTCCATGTTGATATGATTGTATCACACAGTTCCTGCAGATTTTTCAGATGCTCTTTCATGCTGTGAATCTCCTGCTGTACCACATCCCAAAGGTCTTCTATTGGATTCATATCCGGTGACTGGGAAAGCCACTGAAGAACACTGAACTCATTGTCATGTTCATGAAACCAATTTGAGATGACTTTTGCTTTGTGACATGGTGCATTATCATGCTGGAAGTAGCCATTAGAAGATGTGTAAATTGTGGCCAGGAAGGGATGCACATGATCAGCAACAATACTCAAATTGTGGTCTTCTGCTGTTATAGCCCATCCACCTCAAGCTTTGACATGTTGTGCATTCTGAGATGCTTTTCTGCTCAACACAGTTGTACAGAGTGATTATCTGAGTTACTCTAGCCTTTCTGTCAGCTTGAACCAGTCTGACCATTCTCCATTGACCTCTCATCAACAAGGCATTTCCATCTGCAGAACTGCTGTTCCCTGGATGTTTTTTCTTTCTTGCACCATTCCAAGGAAACTCTAGAGACTGTTGTGCATGAACATCTCAGGAGATCCCAGCAGTTATAGAAATACTCAAACCAGCCCATCTGGCACCAACAATCATGCCACGGTCAAAATCACCGAGATCACATTTTCCCCATTCTGATGGTTGATGTGAACATTACCTGAAGCTTCTGGCCTGGATCTGCATGATTTTATGCTTTGTACTGCTGCCACTTGATTGGCTGATTAGATAATTGCATGAATGTGTAGGTGTACAGATGTTCCTAATAAAGTGTTCGGTGAGTGTAAACATGCATTATATTTCTGTCATTACTTATAAATGCTAAAAGCCCAGACATTTTCATATACATTTACAGTTACAGCATTTGGCAGACTCCCTTACCCAGAGCGACTTACAGAAGTGCTTCGTGTAAATCCTCATGCTAGTTCACTAGGTCAGGGACTAAGAATACTATCAGTCTTAAAACCCTGTCGAGGCGGTTAAAACAGTGTGAAAAGAAAACTCAATACAAGGATTATTTTAAATAATAGATAAACTAAGTGCTAGGTGAAGGGGAAGGTCTTTAGTCTTTGAAGACCACCAGGAGGAATTCATTTCACCACATGGGTACCAGGACAAAGAGAAACCTTGATGCTGTCCGGAGTGAGTAACAGTAGTCCAGTCTCGAAATGAAAAGGGACTGAACAAGCACTGAGTGGCCTCTGTGGATAGAAATGACTGGATGCTCTTGATGTCGTAAAGGAGAAACCTGCAGTTTAGTGGTGTGAGGCAAATAAGTTGTCCAGGACTACCTAAAGGTTACCATCCATGATGTGATGTCTGCCAGACATGCTGAGATCCAGAAACATGAGTGTCTCAGAGAGGAAAGGAGAGAATGAGTATCATCATCATCAGCATAGCAGTAGTATGAAAACCCATGGTAGAATATGACCTCACTGAGAGAGATGGAGAACAGAAGAGGACCCAACATTGAGCCTAGTGGAGAATCTGCATGTAGCAGATGTGGATCTCTTTCATTTCACCTGACATGACCGTCCCTCCAGGTAAGAACCATTTTCAAGAACCATTTTGGACTGACATAATATTAGCCTATGATTTAGCTAGTCTACATCTTTTGAAGATGTTCAGTGGGGTCTAAAATTGAGACCACAGTTTGATTTTATTTCATTTGAAACTTTAAATAAACAGATAGTTTTAGAATTTTGAAAAATTTAAAAAGGAAAGATATTGTTTAATATTGTGGATATACAATATTCAATTTAAGCAAATTTGTGATATTGACCATGTAACCATCTTTGTATAAAAGGTTAGATTTTCTTTGACTCTTATCCCTTCCATTAAAGCACGTTTAGATGACACTTTAATTTGAATATTAGAAAGGTATCTCACATATAAAGAAATAATATGGTGACCATACCATTTGAAAACATGGCATATCTCAGCATTTGTAGCTACAAGTTTTGCCCTGAGCATAGTATTTTCCAACAGGTGATAAAAAACAATTCCTATTTCCTACCTCCAATATGCAGTTGAGATAAAATTGTGTGTCACTGCACAGAAAAATTGTTAATTTATATGAGTATCCATTTGTATTCCATGCAGTTTTTTTAAACAGCCCTTGCTTTATTCTGTCTCTCAATCAGCAGACGAGACATATGAGTTGTGGAAGCCTTCATTATTAGCCTATATCCACTCCCTGTGACCTAGATTCATTTTGGAGAAGATAAAACCCACTTGTCATATAATTCAGGGGCTGACTAATTTCCCTGACTGAATGCATAAATGTAAGACTGTTAAAAATTTTACTTTTCTCCCCTCATCTGGTTACATGTAATCCACAATCATTAATTAATCAAGACCCCAGATAAGCACTTTGCTGGTGGTGCCCCACTTTTCTGAGGATGATGAATAAGAAGTTAAATGAAACTGGTCAGGGTAGTTTGCTGAAATCATAGGAAAAAGGTCATGATTGTTGTTTGTGCTAATGTTTGTGCTCACAGATCTCATGGGGTTCCTTGTGCACTGCTGTGCCAATCAAAAGTTAGTTAAATGCTAATTACAGAAGTTTGAAGCATTAGCAGTGAAACAGCCAACAGTCATGACCTTTTCCTGTTAGTTCAGCCACTGATTATATTCCATTCTGGCGTTAAACCCAGTAAGCAGTTCAAGATGATCAAATGGAGGATTGGTGGTATTATCTGTTCTCCCTTCAGTGGGTTTAACAGAGGCAGATGGTGGTGAAAGAAAGCTTGGATAAACTTCAATGCTACCGTGTGTTTTCAAAGAGCAGAAAGAGAAAGACCATACTTTCTAGTGTATAGGTTTTCCTTTTAATTATTTCCTTAATTAATTCATCTGGAGAAAAAAAAACATTATTAGCGCCATCCTACCAGAATTTAAGAAACACACAATGATCACCTATGCAATGATCACCTTTAATATTAGCACCATTATCTTAGTGTGTGTATAAACTTTAATTCAGATTTATTAATGATGCGTTTGTTCAGAAACATATACAATCATTTTGTCTTGTATTCTGATTGCACATGCTTGTGGACACATGACCATCACACCCATATGTGCTTTCTGAACATCTCAGTCCAGATTAGTCCCCCTTTGCTGTTAATACCCTCTACTCTACTAGGAACCTTTCAACTCGATTTTGGAGCGTGGCTGTAGTGATTTGCCCATTCAGCCACAAGAGCATTAGTGAGGTTAGGCAGTGATGTTGGGTGAGGAGGACTGGGGTGTAGATGGCATTGCAATTCATCACAAAGATGTTCAGTGGGGCTGAGGTCAGTGCTCTGTGCAGGCCACTCACATTCTTCCACTCCAACTTTGTCTTGATGAACCTCACTTTTTGTGCAAGGGGATTGTCATTCTGGAGCATGTTTGGGCCCCTTAGTTCCAGTGAAGGGAAATTGTAATTCTACATACAGCATACAAAGACATCCTATACAATTGTGTGCTTCCAGTTTGAGGAAGACCCACATGTTGGTGTGATGGTCAGGTGTCCACAAACCTTTGGCCATATATTGTATGTATACCATGTGTCCTGGTTATTATTTAGTTTGGTTTCACAAATCACCTGGAATCAACAGATAATTATAATCTTATGCACTAAACGGGTATTGAACTTTTTTGTATGTGAATGTACTATTTTGTTGTGGACTGCCGTTCCAATTAAAAGTTAGTTCAGAACTAATTAAGAATGTTTTTACATTTTTAAAGCACACAACACTGACAAGCATGAATGGTAGAAAGTGGGCTGTATTTGAGTAGGCTGTTAGGCTAAGAACACAAAATTATTGATTATTGCTCACTAATTATTGAATAATGTGTTGGATGCGGATGTGTTTGTATTCAGCTACACAGTATAAATACTGTGTGTGGGTTCACTTTCCCATAATTTGGCTTTATGTTTATGGGCTTTAATAAAATATAAAAATAACACCTTAACTGGAAAGATAAAGAACAATATTAAATAGACATTATTTATTCCAACTGTTTCAATCAACCATGCAACGAAGATGGCCCTTGCAATAACTATGAAGAGTATTAACTAATAGAGCTTTTTTAAAACTCTTTTCTTAGTCTATCTCCATCTATAATAATTCTTAAACATAAGATTAAAAGTCGTACCCCAATATTTACCAGATATTAATTTCAAACCTTTCTTTTATCTCAAATAACCCAGAGGAAGCTGCTACTTGGTGGTTAAGCTCCTGCTTGCATAAGAATCAAGTTTCTGTACCATGAAGCCTAAAACCTAACAAGAATGTATAACTGCTTAACTGGGTTAAGGGTTAATTGGCTGTTTGACCTGACCAATTTTTCTGTACTCCGTCCACCACGTTATGCCCTGGATGGATGATAGTCTACTGTACATTGTGGTGCATTGCTTCGTTTATATCCAGCACCAGCTGTCATTTGATGCAATGTAAAGCACTGTTCTGCTGTTAGCATGACTGCATACAACCAAAAACCTCAGATAGGAAAATAATTATGTCTATCGTTCAGAACAGATAACAGATCTGAGTTATGGCATGCCACAAAGTACATCACGAAGTCACTATCCATCATACAACATGAAACATACACTTAACACACTTCAAAATGAAGAGGGAGGGAGTGTACCATCAATGGGTGTGTATGTGTGTGTAGGTGTATGTGAGCATGTCCTTGTGACTTTCAACGTCACTTTTACTTTTTAATTAGCAACCCAAACACCTTTTCCCAAATCTGCTTTCACACTGCCTCAAAAGCCTCACCTTTATCGTCGGAAGACTGACAGGGCCCAAACCTGTGTGTGTGTGTGTGTGTGTGTGTGTGTGTGTGTGTGTATGAGCTCATAGTGAAAGAGACATATTGACCTATAATCTGTGCTCCCTCTGATGTGAACTCTTTAATATTTGATTCCTCAGATTCTGCTAAACGGTTGTCTGTATCAGACAGCAGCTTTCTAACATGCCTCCAGAGACTGTCAAATAATATGCAGGAGGAATAATTCATAAACTTTTTTCTCAGCCTCATCTCTTTTCAACTTCCCTCGTCTGCAGCATACAGCAAATCTGTTGAGATGCCTCCAGCAATACATGCGATGAGTACCAGCGTCAAACAAAAACTTCATGGGAGTGTGTCCTATCCTCCCATGTGGAATTCTTCTGTTGGAGAAAGGCACAGCACCTTATTAACAGGAACATAAAATCTGAGGACTGATTTCATTTTGAAGTGTGTTAAGTGTGTCTTTTGTATTTTATGATGGATAGTGACTTCGTGATGTACTTTGTGGCATGCGATAACTCAGAATTGTTATCTGTTCTGAATGATACACATAAATATTTTCCTATCTGAGGTTATTGGTTGTATGCAGACATCATGGTAAGTCTAAGGTAGCATCATAAATGGCTTGCCATGACACAAAAAATTCATACATAGAAGTCTGGTGATTTTGCAGTCAAAGTTTCATCATGCTTATTGAACAAGGAACACACAGTTAGTCCCTGTACACCCTCCATTTATCAACCTGAAATGAGAGAGTGTCAGTGTTGCCTTGTTCTGCTTGGCCATGAACCACAAAAATCGACCTTAGTTTCTGGCCAGCAATTAACAAAATTGTTTTATGCTTTAGTCCAAGTGCACAGCCTACTAGACTTTGTAAAATACACTCACCACACATTCATGCAGTTACCTAATCAGCCAATCATGTGGCAGCAGTGCAATGCAAAAATGTAGATACAGGTCAAGAGCTTCAGTTAATGTTCACATCACCCATCAGAATGAAGAAAAAGTGTGATCTCTGTGACCTTAGTCCTGGCATATATGTTAGACTGGTTTGTATTTCAGAAACTGCTGTTCTCCTGGGAATTTCACACACAACAGTTTCTAGAGTTTACACATAATGGTGCCAAAAACAAAAAACACTGAGTGAGCGACAGTGCTGTGGGTGGAAATGCCTTGCTGATAAGAGAAGACAGAGGAAAACGGACAGATTGGTTCGAGCTCCCAGGAGGGATATAGTAACTCAAATAATCACTTTTTACAACCGTGGTGAGCAGAAAAGCACATCAGCAAGCACAAAACATTGAATCTTGAGGTGGATGGGCTACAGCAGCAGAAGACCACATCAGGTTCCACTGCTCTCAGCCAAGATCAGGAATCTGAGGCCATCATGGGCACAGACTCACCCACAGTGTACAGTTGAAGATTAAGAGAAAAAATAATAATCACCTGTCCAGTGTGGGTGAGACTCTGTGCCCATGATAGCCTCAAATTCTTGTTCTTGGCTGACAGGAGTGGAACCTGATGTGGTCTTCTGCTGTCGTAGCCTGTCCACCTCAAGGTTATTAATTTACATATATTTACATACAGTGAGGGGAAATGAGTATTTGTGTAAGTACTCCTTCACCTTCACCAAGATTGATCCTTGTGTGAAAATCTCTCAACCAATGGCAACTTATAAGCATATTTTTTTGCAGCATTTATATCTAGAACTTGTTTTATTTTATGTAACCTTTACTTACAGTATATATTTTTAATATAGAGTCCAAATACTTTTTCCCTATCACTTTTGTTTGTTAAACATTTTATGATTATAAATACATACTTTTTTGTTCATATTTATGAGTACACAGCCAAAAGACTTATTGTGTGTAACTTTGAAGTGGACATATGCACTGGAAGTGTCCAAATAATTATTTTCCCTGTATAAATAATTGCAAATTTTTATCTACACTAATTACTTCCAAATACATTTCCTTTGATTTTGAATGACAAGACTCACTACTTGGACATGTGAGAGGACACACAGTGATCATGAAATCTACCATTAGCTCAAAGGATCTTAGATGGTGGATGTTAGGACAATGTGTTATCCCAAAATGGCAAATACAGTCCTAAGAGCTGGAATGTCAGTTGTTTCAGACCAATAAGGATACGAAGGAGGAAGGAACTGTAGAATACGTACTCAAATACATACTAGAGCCAACCAAAATATTAATACATTGGAGTCAGTTAAGCAGTCTGTCATGTGGAGCAGAGAATGATGCATAGACATGCCATCAAATCACGAAGACAGTCCAGTATCCCTGGACTGTTTCCATTTTTAAAGCTTACGTTTTTTTTAACGTTACATTAAAATGCTTGATGATTACTCTTAGGCTACCAGTCACCTTATTTGTTTTAGGAAATGAGACACTGTCTGCTTACTGAATGGCAAGAGAGCTGCTTAATGTGTTTTCTTTTTTAGTGCATAGTGCTCGCTCAATTGCCATCGTCACCACTGGTATGAAGCATCACTAATACAAGCATCAAGAGACAGATTTAACTGAAGCTTTAAAGTTTATGTTTAGAGCTTGGGTGGTCTCATGAGGAGGGTGCCATGGATGAAATAATTGAACTTCCCTGCTAAACTGCACAGCAGTTCCTATCTTTGCCGAGCCTGGTCCATCTCTGCATGACATACCCTGCCTGTCGTTTCAACTGCCCTGGGTGTGATGTTAATAAGGATAAATGCTCGGGATATGATGAGGAGGTTTCAGTTATTGTCTTTTGTGAATGTTTTTCTGACATGGGTTAGGCTATAGGCAAAGACGCATATTAACAACACAAAGGATGCATCACTTGATTGAGCAACTAAGGATGGATACAATCTGTAATACACTATATGGCCAAAAGTATGTGGACACCTAACATCACACCCATATGTGCTTTTTGAACATCCCATTCCAGAAGTATTCCTCCGTTTGCTGTTATTACACACACTCAAGGCTTTCCACTTGATTTTGGAGTGTGTCTTCATTCAGGCACAAGAGCATTAGTGAGGTCAGGCACTGGTGTCACGCTAGGAGGCCTGGCACGCAGTCCGAGTTTCAATTCATCCCAAAGATGTTCATTAGGGTTGAGGTCAGGGCTCTGTGCAGGTCACTCGAGTTCTTCCACATCAACCTTGGTACACCATGTCTTTGTCACTTTGTGCACAGGGGCACTGTCATGCTGGAACAGGTTTGGGCTGCTTAGTTCCACTGAAGGGAAATCTTAATGCTACAGTATACAAAGACATCCTCTATAATTGTGTGTGTCAAACTTTGTGGCAACAGTTTGGGGAAGGCTCACATATGGGTGTAATGGTCATATAATGTATAATAAATAAAAAAATGGACTATTGGTATTTTTTGCTCAGTAGCACTTCTCTCGTGATCATAACCTCTCAAGCTGGTGTGATGTAGGCCATATATAGTTCAAGTAGCAAAACTTGATAAGTTGGTAAATCCAGGCTTTGTCACATGGGCTATATTTGGCAAGCGTTAATTGGAAAAACCTGTCTTAACAGCATGACTATATCTGTGTAATGAGGGGGGACAAATATCCATCCACCTCTCACTTTCTTACCCTCTATCATGCTTTTACTCACTCTATTCTCATGTACCCTCAATAATAAACTTCTCTTCAGCTTTGCCATCACATCATTATAAGTCTACTATGTAAATAATGCCACAAATGCACTAAGCCAGTGGATCCCAAAGTGAGGCGAGAGAGTACCACTGGTGAGGCACAGGGAGATAAAATGGAAGCATAAAGGGTGTGAGAAAAGAAGTGCAGTGTAGTGGGGAAAGCTGGATTGTAAAAAAGAGAGAGAGAGAGAGAGAGAGAATGAAAGATGTAATGAAATGTAGAAAAAAATGGTTACACATGAGAGTTATCAACAAACACTGTGACTGTTGCTTTGTTACGTGTGTAACCCCCTTGCTGGCGTGAGATAGGCTTTTCTGCTGTCACCTCAAACAAAACAAAATACAGACCAAAATTGAACATTGAGAATGAACCGAGGGTGGCAATCTCCAAACAACAGCTCCTGAGCTGAGAAAATTTGCCAGGGCAAACATGCACACATTGATAGTGGAATATGGTTTTATTATTAGGCTTTTAAACAACTGAATGTTAATAAATTTCTAATAAAGTTATAGACTTACTTTACTTTTTCAGAATCTGAATTATGTTTTATTTAGCTATGTTTGTATACATTCAACATATTTTTTTTAGTGCACTGCTCACCATTAATATAGTATACATATAGGGATATAAAGTAAGTAGTTATTTCTTTAACTATTATTACTAAATTACTAAATATTAAAACAACATATGCTTACGCTTAGGTATGCTTAGGCCTAAATGTTGAACATTGCCACAGCTGGTATACTGTTTAAATTCATATTTCACTCTGCCAGTTCATGTTCCAAGCTATCACTTCTGTTTGGATAATTTTCTCTCCCCAATAAAATCATCAACTGGCATTAATTGTAAACCTTTTTATTTTTATTTGCATAGAGAGATTTTTTTTTTTTTTGATTAGCAAAATGGTGCTTTACTCTACACCTGCACAGCTATGCATGGTAATATAAAACACTGAGGTTTTACCATTTGCATGTTTAAAAAAGTGCGGATATAATAACATGCACAAAAAGATGCAAGTTGATTTACTAACAGGGAGGATTTAATGGAGGACTTATTTAATGGAGCACATATTAAGCCTCATTTATCAAGCTGGATATGAATGGATTTATTCATAAATCATTCGTAGGAGCAATTACACAAGATGTTTGGTATTCATGAAAATCCCATAATTGTAGAAAAACATTCATATCCCACTCAAGCTTCCGGGTGTGTGTAAATTTACACATGAAATGACTAACGTAAACTTCAGTTGATCAGCTTCAATCCATATAGTTTGCATGAATTACTGCTCTTTTACATATGATTATGCTGTTATTGCCTATTTATTTACATTTAGTAGACACCCTTATCCAGAGAGACTTGCTTTGTAGTCTCTATCAGAATCATAAAAGTTTGTGGTAAGAATATCATCGAGCTAAAATGCAGTATTTAACTTACACGCACAAACGTAATGAAAATTTTGTGAAATTTAATGGACTGTTTTATATTAATGACATTAATTAAATAAATATTACTTACTAAATAAATTAAAGAAAGCAAGCCAAAACAAATCCATAAATTCAGACAAATAAGACCAGTTATTTGATTAAAACTAAAGAAATGCCACTGTATTAAAGGAGGACGGGCTGCTCTGTGCATAGCTGACTGAGGATTGAGCGCACACTGCGCTTACGAAAGGGATGTTTAAAAGCTGGCTTATTAATCAGTTCTGTTTGATGCCACGGCGTCTTCTTTAAATGCTGTGCAACAAAGACTACAGTCACTGAGAACAATATCACAGTGTAGATCTTTTCCACCTCCATTTTCGTGTCAAACCATTTACTTTTCACTTCAATTAATTCACACCTAATTAATCTTTTCTGTAATTTGTCTCTTAATTTTGACCCTTTCAGGTGCTTCTAAATAATATTTTTACTTTTTCACAGGTGTAAGTAAAAATAACTTCCATTCTTTTCCTCTGAGAAATTCCCAGTGTTCATCAATATACACATGCAAATATAGAGAAAATTTGAATTTCTGAAACTTTCGTAAATCCAGTGGAAATTTTTAGTTCGGTTTGGTTTACACAAACATTTACACAAACTTTACTAAAAGACTGATTAATGAGGCCCATTGTCCTTTATGCATGATTGAAGTCACAGATTCCCAGCCTCTGTCCTGCATATTGTAGTGTTTTACCTGCTTCCAACACACCTGATTCGACTAATCAACCAATTAACAGTCCTTCCTGAGTTGAAGTGGATGTGTTAGAGGTAGGAAACTTTAAAATGTGCAGGACAGGGTTCTCCAGGACCAGGGTTGGGAACCTATGGCCTAAATAATATGCAATGTGGGCTGTTTATAGGTGATAGAAGATTTTAAATGCAAGATGGAGTATCATTAGCACCCAGAATGTGATTATTTTCATTCACCTATACACTATATTCACTTATTAACAACCTGACACTTACATCTAAACACTTTTATTTTTACACACACTTTTTTTAATGTTTGTTTTTATGTTTGTTAGTTAATCAGGGCCTGAGAATGAAGTAGTAGTAGACTACAGCAAGGTTCATGGTAAGATATGATGTAAATCAGTAACAGTTATATTGGGAAGATGCTTCAGATGAGTTTTTACTTGTGGATTTTTATTTATTCAGGCAACTTTATTTTCCATTTTCTGCCCACCTCTGCATCAACTCTTAAGGCAACATCAGAGCACAGGAGGTTATGCCTCTGTTTGAGGTTCTGGCTGTGAGATATTGAGCTGCTTTTAGGCTCTTGCTGATCCACTCACATGGCAGGAAAAAAGCAATTCAACTGTGAGGCCACAGTGAATCCATTTCTGTCAGTTCCACCCTCCAATCAGCTCGACCTTCTGCTTTCCTCCTTTATGATGGCCTGATTCAGACGCAAAATGAGTTACCAGTAAATGGTCTTTTTCATCGCATGACTACTCCTCTATCTTTGTGGTTTTTCAGGGTGTAGGAGGAGTTTTGGGATAGTGATGCACATTTGCACATGCTTCGTGCTTTGAATAATTTTTGCCTTACCAAAATTACATTTCTGTTTGTATCAATACATCCTTAATGAATCTGTAATTCTCACCTTGTTTGTCTTAAATCTGCAGATAAATGCTTGATAGGAGTGTCCGGTAATCTTTACTTGCTGAATGCGTAATACTTACAGGTGCACTTTTAAAATGTAAATAAGAAAGGTGAAGGAAAGAGCCTGTTCTTGAACCTGTAGAAGCATGTACGTAGCTCAAAAACCGATGATTTATTTTGTCAGTAGGGTTTACTCTATTTTAAAACAAAGAAATCAGCTATTTCTTCAGTGCTCTTCTTATACTGTATGTAAGAGTGCTTTTCACTGTGGTGTGTATGTGCATTAGTGCATTAGTGCATGTATTCCATATAAACTGTTTACAACGCTTTGTCTGATACATGGCAGGTTGTGTACTTTAAATAGTTTCAGGAAAGAACGTATGATATAATAGTAACCAAGAAAAGAAGATGAATAGCACAGAATGTCTATTTAACACATTTAATCCTACTAGTTACAGGGGAGACTAATATAATACCCCTGATTTTCACGATGCTGTTATGGGCTCATATTGCTGCTGGCTCACACACAGGCAGTGGATTTGCCAATGTAATTTCTTAGTACTTAATAATATATTTTTTCTCTAAACACTGCCAATACTGGCCTGATACACACATTGGAATTAGTTTCAGTGCATTTCTAAGAGTCTGGTGAGATAGAGTGTAATCAAAGGGTCAAAATACTGGTAGAAATGGTGGTGAATTTCTGGTGTGACATAAAATAACCACATGCATAAGCATTTACATGTTCATAGTAATAGCAAAACAAATTGGATCAGTCTGTTATCACCTGTGCAATGCCAAAAGTCATATCAGAATTGAAGTTAACCAGCTGAAATTATACATTATTTGAATAAGTTTTATTCATGAAATATTATTATTTTCCTTAAAAAATGTTTGTATGCAAATTATGCAATACATTTTTAAATCTGTGCATATAGCAAAATATTATTTTAACAAAATGGATATGTGTTTTTATGTAATATGCACACCCAATCACACAACAGATTTGTTTATTTAACTCTGTTATTATACAGCAGTCGTTCTTTTTCTCCTTGTCATCTGTGCACATAAGATTACGTGAACATGATATGGAATAGGTATGTAAAGCAATGCCATTATCCGTATCTGTTTAGTGCTCCAAATATTCTGTATTCAGATTTTAACCAGAATTATTCATTGCCTAAGCATTTTTTTTTTTAAATTAAAAAATCCTGAACCCTGCCTCTATGCCCCTGGAATCACTGGAAAAAGGAACGGGGCTGCTTTTTGATTTACAAAATATAACAGCTAGTAGCAATTTGCAGAACATTTGCTATCCGCTTAGCAACTTGTGACCATGGTCATAGTGACAGCCTATCCTCCAAAGCTTTGAAGAGCATCCTCTAATTTCTTTCTGTTTCCCATATGGTGACTAGGAAATATGGCTCATTTCTTTTCCTGCCAAGTCGATTCCCTCCTTGGTGTTTTCGCTTTCAAATAATCTGCATTTCCCGCCAACTAACTGACTAGAGGAGCTTGTGGCATATACATTGCTAGTGATGTTTAATGGCACACTCTTGACATACCACATACCATCTACTGTAGAGCCTACTAATTTAGTTGGAGTGGTTATTGCCACCACACAATGTACATTTTTATTTCTTAACACTTGGCTCTGATCGCAATCAGCGACAGTGCCTGAATCTCTTGAAAGGCAAAGCTGGGCATCCACTATGTGCTCATTTCCCGGGAATTGACCGTTTTAAGGATAGTGGGTCTGACTCAGGCATCCCCTGCACTGAAAACCAAATCTGTCCCCAGCCCCTCAGTCTAAACTGCTTGCTAGTTCTGCCATGACACACAAGCCTAGAAAACTGCTTGAATTACTTTCTAGACAAATCAGCAACTTGACAGGATATATGGCTCAACTGCTTGTACTTGTCAACAAAGCTCGCCCGCACCCAAGCTCCTTGCCTTATGTTCTGGCTAATATCATGAATCATGAGCAGGCTGATTTTGGCCATATGCCTGTTGATGCAGTCACTCCAGATGAAGCGCTATGCCCAGTGCTGAGTGCAGACATATTGTACGTGGCATGCACTGGCAAAATCTTAGCTAGCATTGGAGCGGTCCATGTAATCTGCAGATGTTGAGCCCAAGTATTGGCTCGCTGGCAATACAAGGTGTTCGTAACAGAAGGAGTGCAGTTGGAAACAGTGCCCCCTTGGAGAGAGAATTAAGGAGGAGTGGGAACATGTGCTACCCTGGTCCAATCAACCAGCTGGAGGCCCTTGCCCACGACTGGCCTCAACCCTTGTTATATTTAAAATTTTTGCACATATATTTGTATTTATTTTAACAATACACATTGTTACAAAGCAGCTATACAGAAATTTTAATCCAGAACTAGATCTCTAATCAGCATGCCAGGCAACATGAGCAAAAGAAACAAAGAAAAACTCCCTGAGGCGATACCTTGAGACGAAATAGTCTCAAAAAATGGAACTCATCCTCTTCTGGGTGACACTGGATAATGGGATTTGGATCATTACAGTAAACAGTTTTATAGAGAAAATGCCAACAGTACTACATGTGTTAAAGAGATACAGAATGATTATATAATGATTTTTTTATGATCACAGCAAAAGTTCTTAGGAAGCATAAGTCTACGGTATCTGAATGAGATTATCCACTGCAGCAGGAACTTGTAATAAACTTGCTTAGACTGTTTTTTT
This sequence comes from Pangasianodon hypophthalmus, assembly GCF_027358585.1. Lineage (NCBI taxonomy): Eukaryota > Metazoa > Chordata > Actinopteri > Siluriformes > Pangasiidae > Pangasianodon > Pangasianodon hypophthalmus. The sequence continues at coordinate 1,256,321 of NC_069710.1, forward strand.
CAAATGCAAATCTTTAGGGTATTCATATGAAATTTTTCTCAGCATCAGTTCGTTAGTTATAAGATAGCTCTGAGTGAGCTGAAGAAGCAGAAGGAGTAGAGCAGGAGTAGCGCATCATAATGAATCAGATAGGTCCAGAAGCCGAGGAGAGTCACAGCAGGAGAAAGGTGCCAGGCTCTGGCACCAGCATCACATCGGGCAGCAAGTAGAACACATGCAGCTTGACAAACACAGAGAATAGATTATTAGACCACTGTAAGCACATACAGTGGCGTAAAGTTCAGCTATGAGCATAACTAAAAGGGAGAGCCAGACAGGGAGAGCCAGGTAACACAGCCATGCAAAAAGGGCACCCTGGGATGTCAGTGTTCCAGCAGCAACAACCCAGAGTAATGGCATGGGTGTGTGTGTGTGTGTGTGTGTGTGTGTGTGTGGTTTTGACAGCATTAATACATCCTAGTTTTACCAAAATGCTCTTTGCCCATGAACCCCAGAACTGCAACCTTACCTAAAATAATTTCCTCCTCTACCCTTCTTCCCATGGAGTACAGGATTAGGATTCAACACCTAGTCCAGCCTGTGGTCGCAAATTTCAGGATCCAGGATTTGAACACTCTTTCATCATTATGTTTTTTAATTATTATTTTTTTTTATTAGTAGGTTCAAAACACAGAGAGACTCCTGGAAAATCTAATGAAATTAGTCTACTAAGAGAACTAGGAAATTAGGAATCTGGAAAATGAGACCAGAAGCAGAACTTATAATTGCAGCAATGACAGGTACAAGACTAAACAACACAGGCACAATATGTATTCTCTAACAAGACATCATGAGTACAGTGAAAAGTAACAAGCAATGTAAAATAAAAAGTAAGTAGGAACAAGGGAAGTTCTGTTACACCAATGTTAGCTTTTCAGATGTGGGATATTTGGGATGGTCAGTGACAGTTTTGTGAAAACTGCAGTGAGGCAGGAGAAACTAGAACCTTTGGGAACACTTCATTGAAAATACTGTGCTGAAGAGAGTCTCTGGAAGTCCAAGGGTACATGTCTAAATGCCAGTCACACTACACTTGTGTGACATAGTCACCTGCAGGACATATCAAAATGACTGACGCTCTGGACAAACAATGTAAGTAAATTGTGGACAGTATTCTAGTTAAAATTCGAGAAACCACATTAGAGTGTAAGGTGAGGAAAGAGTTTGGCACATGTGATAGGTAGTGACTTAAGGTGGAATATAAGAATTGGCAGGACATCTGTTATAGTTAGACTAATATTAGGATTCATGGAGTTTAATTTGTTGTTATAAAAACCATTATCAGTGGGAATTGCTAACAGGGACATCAGAATTAATTTTACTATTGCCAATATCTGCTGAGCAGGACCAGTGCTAGTGGGTTCAAAGGTCGTGACTATTCTATGGTCCCACATGTTGATGAGGGTCCACAATAATTTTAGTAGGATACAGTATCTCATTTTGTACATTCGAAAGGGCCTTTCTTTTTGAAAGTGAGGTGAGATGTAGAATGTGATTTATACTCACTGAGCACTTTATTAGGAACACCTGTACCCCTACACATTCATGCAATTATCTAATCAGCCAATCGTGTGGCAGCAGTGCAATGCATAAAGTCATGCAGATACAGGTCATGAGCTTCAGGTAATGTTCACATCAACCATCAGAATGGGGAAAAATGTGATTTTGACCGTGGCATGATTGTTGGTGCCAGATGGGCTTGTTGGAGTATTTCTATAGCTGCTGATCTCCTGTGATTTTCATGCACAACATTCTCTAGAATTTACTCAGAATGGTGCAATAAAGAAAAAAACATCCGGAGATCAGAGATCCAGAGAGAGGTCAATGGAAAATGGCCAGGCTGGTTGAGATGGTAGTAAGGCTACAGTAATTCTGATAATCACTCTGTACAATTGTGGTGAGCAGAAAATCATCTCAGAATGCACAACACGTCAAACCTTGAGGCAGATGGGCTACAACAGCAGAAGACCACGTGAAGTTCCACTTCTATCAGCCAAGAACTGGAAAAATGTAGGCTGGTCTGATGAATCTTGATTTCTCCTGAGGCACAAAGATGGTAGGGTCAAATTTTGGCATCAATAGAATGAGTCCATGGACCCAACCTGCCTTGTGTCAACAGTCCAGGCTGGTGGAGGTGGTGTAATGGTGTGAGGAATGTTTTTTTTGCACACTTTGGGCCAGTTAATACCAAACAATCATCGCTTGAACGCCACAGTCTTTTTAAGTGTTGTTGCTGACCATGTGCATCGCTTCACGGCGATAGTTTACCATCTTCTAAAGGCTACTTCCAGGATGATAATGCACCATGTCACAAACCAAAAGTCATCTCAAACCGGTTTCATGAACATGACAATGAGTTCAGTGTTCTACAGTGGCTTTCCTAGTCACCAGATCTGAATCCAATAGAAGACATTTGGGATGTGGTACAGCAGGAGATTCACAGCATGAAAGTACACCTGAAAAATCTGCAGGAACTGCATGATGCAATCATGTCAACATGGACCAGAATCTCAAAGGGATGTTTCCAATATCGTGTGGAATCCCTGCTATGAAGAACTGAGGCTGTTTTGAAAACAAAGCGAGGCCCAGTATTAGTATAGTGTTCCTAATAAAGTGCTCAGTGAGTGTATATTAATAAGAACTCCATTTTGTGCCAAAAAACCCCCAAATGCTTGTGAGAAATATGGCTGAACTAACAGGTAGCTCAGATTTGACTGACACAGAGCAGCTGCTGACACATGGCAGAGTGGGTATGAGCTGACATGTACATTTTCACTTTCTGTCACTTCCCAAATCAATGTTGCACACAGGGATTTCTGCTCCGGGGAAATGAAACTCTCACCTTTGTAAATTTCAATACCCAAATGATGCTGGTCATCTCTTAAAAATCTCTACTTCTTACTGCATCTGGCCAGATGATGCAGTATTATTACTGTTTTCTGTCATTAGATGGATCAGTATTCAAGGAGGAGTGTTGAATATTTAGGATAATTCAGACAGACTGATGTAATATGGACTGTCTCATCATATCATATGTGTGACATATATGACAGCTGGCATATGGTTTGGCTGATGAAAGCTGTATGGCTTAGAAGGCAAATATCAGCAATTCTATGTTATTTCATGGAAGGAATCTAGATAATTTCTACCTCATAACCTCTCTAAAGGGCTCTCCAAGGTCTATGGTGGATGCAATAGCAGATAAAATGACTCGCCTCACAAGGTGCAGACGTAAGGAGAGAGAAACAGAGATGAGACAGAGGACAAGGACAGAGTTTGAGAGGAGCACTTGTCAGTTAAAAGCTGTTTGAGTGCTTGAGTCTGCCAGTGTAAATGATGTGAACAACCTCATTTCCAACACAGGAAAAGTGACCTCTTCTGCTCTTTATGAGTGCCAATGCAAAGGGCTCCATCACGGTTAAGTGCAAATTATACTACACATAACTAATGAGGAAGAATAATCCAGATAGAGTGGCTTATCCTGTTAGAAATGTGATACAAAAACGGCATCCATTTAATTACTCCACGATATGAACAGTAATGACCACATGTGTTTACTTATAGACTTCTCTCCTCCATGTAATTTTCAACTAATTATATATCCTGTAAGAATCAAAGGCACTTGTGAGAGAGCACAACCAGCGTCTTGGTCACAGGGTTATCCATGATTTATTTTCAGCCAGGACAGAAACCGGTTCTATTCAGGTCCTAAACTCTACAAGGGTTGGATTTATTATGGAATTATGCTGTCACTATTTTCACTATCTATAAAGCTATTTGGGGAGTATTTGAAAACTTCTGAAAATCTGTGCTCAGTGGAAGAAGTCAATGTTAAAACATTCATTGAGAAATAATTGCCAGAATTGATTCAGTTGTTTGATCAAACCTTGTTTTGATGGAAGCATTTGAGTGTTGCAGCACTGATGACTTTACTATTACCCAAACAAATAGGATTTTATTGTATACATGCAGGCTAAAGGACATTTTTTACATGCAGCAACAAACCAAAGTTATTATTAAAAACATGAGCATTTGGAAAGTTCTATTAAGAGATCTTTATTTATTGGTGATGGAAATCCCTAATGACCTCAAAATTCATTTCATTTTTGATTTAGGGTGATGTGAATATTAATAAATTGTTTATGCATTTTAACTCATCTTTATTTTTACTTCTATAGCCTACATTATGCTTTTTTCCAGCTTGACTCGCTTCTGCTTTTAAAACATAATATTATCAGTTCACCCATCAAGAAAAGCACTATAGGTTTCATGCTTTTCCATGACAACTGTTAGAATGGCTTTATCTGTTTGAACACTATTTATCTACTCAATTTTGAATTAGCATATTCTACTTTTAGAATAAATAAATAAAATAAATAAATACTTTTAGAATTTGCAATAAAAATTAAAACATAGAAAGCTTGTGTCTTAAATGTAATGTTATGCTACATCTAGTTAATTAATCTTTGAATGTTTATGAATTATTATTATTATTATTATTATTATTATTATTATCCATTTATTTATTTAAGCAAAGGCAAGTAGAAGTAGTAGGTCAAACCTAGAAAACTTTAAACACTAGATACAGCTTCAAATTCCCCTAGAAAATGTAAAATTTGCAAGGTAAATAGCAGGAAAATATACTGTAGGTATATCTATACCAAATACAAAACGGTGATAGTGTTAACAAGAACTGAAATCAGTGACAGTCTCTCTCTCTCTCTCTCTCTCTCACACACACACACACACATTTTAACATGCAGCTCCCAAAAAACATCTGGTACCTCTTGTGAAAATGCACCAGTGAAGACCGACTGACGATTGCCTCCATTGTCTCCCTCATTGCCAATGTGGTCTTTTTAGCTATAAGCAGAGACCAGACCATTCTCAGAACTAGCTCAGCAAATCAGTCAATTTGGAGGCTGCTACTAGAGCAGGTGTCTCAGAGACTGTTAACAGATGTGTCAATGAGGCTATCAGTGGACATGATATAACACAGGCTGACTAACCACGATTGAGAGTTGAACAAGGGGAATGGACTAAAAAGTTGGGGAAGAGATTAGAAGGAGCCCAGAACTTCACTGAACAATACAGTGACTTAATAAACCAACAATAAAAAAATTTAATAAATGAGAAGTAGAAGATATAGAGTCATGGCTAAATTCAATGTATATCTCTAACCCTTCATCTACATTTCTTTTCTGGTATTTTATTTTACAGAAATTTGCTTTAAAAAAAAAACCTGAATGTGTAATTCTCAACACTATGAGAGTTTTATAATGATGTAATCATGTAAGAATGATGTGGCTAGTGTGCTTATAATGACTTCTTTTAAACACATTCTTCTTACCTGAAGGTGACCTGTTCAAGCGTGTGTTTAACTGATATGCTAAATAGTCCTGAAAGCTAATTGAATAATCTTGTGATGATCGAGTAAATGCATAGTCGCAGATTTCAGGTAATGCTTGTATTGTGCAGCTAGGACTGAACGCCTCTTCATATAATTTGTTATTTTTTATGAAAATAATTTATAGGAGAAAATTTTAGCATTTAATTAGTGTTATTTATCATTCCCTGACACTGAAACATAGGCTTCTCTTTTCTGTGATTTGAGAGAACTGTTATTATTCTGTCAGCAGCCTGCACAGTGGAAATCCTACTGTAGAAATTATAGACTACTTCTACCTAAATGACAGCATCCGAGAGCTGAGCAACATACAGTCAGCTAAAAAGGGCTATGTAATATCTTTATGTAGTGCAGAATTGTTAGCACTCCCACGATTAAGGTTTGTGAAGCCTCAACTATCAATAATACCAAATTTAAGCTTCTTCCCACATGACTTGTGGTGTGTATGGTCATAATCGTGTTGAAAGATCTACCAACGGCCAGTCTACCATGTTTTGGGCTAACGTATTCACAATGCATTGATTTCACTGATTTCATCAATTTATATTTGGTCAAAATCAGCAAAAGACTTTCACACTGAGAGCAATTTCAATCTGGACTTGGTCTAAAATATTCTTTCGGCATGTAATATTTGTGTCATACTCTATGTTGTTGAGGGAAAAATACCATAATTAAAAAAAATAATAATAAGTTCTTACGAGAATGTTTTATTAAGGAAAATAAATAGTTTCATCAATAGTTTCCAGTTCTTTAAAAAGAAATTTTTAATCATTATGTTTAATATTTATTTTCACTATATGCAATTAAAACCAACCCAAATTTCACAGAAAACAGCTTTGTGTTTTTGTATTAATATTTGCAAATTAACAACATTAAAATATTTCCAAGTGAGCAGCTAAAGTAGTTATTTACTTTTTTTGCCAAATCATACAGTAAATGATGCAATTCCTTTTGCTATTTGGAATACAGAGAATGAATTGTACACAGATAATTAATAACTCAGGACTAGAACCAGTGAAGCTCATTATTCAATTTGGACTAATTATGCCATTTTGTACAGAGATGTCTCTCCTTTTTCATTCTTGATGTAGCATTGAATTGATAAATAAGAGGTTCATAATGTTTCAATAATTATAAAGAATTTATAACACTGAATGTAAAGATCCATTTAATCTTACTCAGAATTTTTCCTGGTTATTATGCCGCAATTACATAACAATTACTGAGCTTTTTATGCTTTATATATTTTTCAGGATGCTAATGATATGACCTCACACTAAAGTAAGCTAACCTGAGTGGAGACATGACATGTAACTGTCTGAGATTATAGACATTTAATAACCTATTCTTGTTGTGAGCTAAATACTAACAATCAAGAGCTGCTCTGTTAGTATAGACTATTACATTTCATACCTAAAATAAAATGGTTATATTGTTTATATCTCAAGATGCTAAAACAGTACATAAAACACATTTAACAATTTTTTCTGCATTGTTTTTGACTGCCACGTCACTTTTATCAAACATTTTACACCCAAGAACTTGCACCTGATAGGAGTTTGGCTATCAAGAAATAATCAGTGCACCTGGACCTTATATTAGTTGGCCTTTATATTTCACCGGGTCAGTGCGAACAGAGGGTTTCTTTTGTGCTTTATCAGCACATTGTGTGTATCCTGACTCATCGGAAATCAAGACTCGATGACCTGGCTGTGGAGCACAACCCTGCCCCTGATGAGTGAGGATGAAATGACAAAACAGTTTAGGTTGTAATGCCTCAGTCAGAGTGATCTCTGGCCCAGCAACAGAGAGAATAGCAGAAGTAGAGAAAAAAGAGTGAGTTTAATACTCCCTCTAGTAGAAGCCAGAAATCCTTTAGCACTCTCAGGCCACAGCATACGATTTTTAAAAGAACATTCCATGTAAGATGCTTAATTTAACATGGGGTCTTTGCAGCATCCACGCAACATTTACTAAGCTAACTTAGTAACACCTAACAATAAGGTTCTTTAGTAACTTAGTAACTATGAAAGAACAAATCGTTAACAAATGTAGTAACTATTTGAAATAAATAATGCATTATGCTTCATTACTAATGAATGAACATGAGAAGGAGTCCCTTGTCTACCTGGTAGTTCGATAAAATTTCGATAAAGTACAGTTGAATTCTCAAATCTGATTGGTCAGAAAATGTGCATTGTTTTTGTATAACAGCAGACTCGGACAGCAGTTGAGTAACAGCTTTATATAAATTCGCTCATTTCTATAGTAACAGCTCGTACACATAGACTTGTATGGCAGATGCTTCACATAATCTAAGACTAATAAATGGATTTTAAAAAACATGTAGTTGGTTTAACACAGAAAAACTTATAATTGTTAATGTGGTGAAGGTTTTTTTGTTAGTAGACGTTTATTTAACATTTAGAAATCTCATGTGTCAGTGCTATCTCGTGTAACAGTCACGGTGCTTTGCAAAGTTTCACAGCATGGAAGAGTTTTCAGGACTAGAGGACTATGCTTTCCAGGTTCTTGGTAAATAACTGTGTTGTTTGAGAGAGAAATGGAGATGCTGGTGAAGGAACGGCAGTTTATCGTTTGCTATAGCTTGTCTAGCAGACATTCCACAACATTCAATATAATTATAAACCAATAAAATAATAATGCAGCATTATTAAAAGTGCTGTTATTTATACTGTTATACTGTTATTTTTTACTTAACGCATCATGAGCAGACTATAAACCTAATGTTGGAAACAGTAACCTAAAATTACAGAACAAACTTAGCGACCAACTTGTAATAAAGCTATGTAAAGTCTATGTTCATTTGGCAAGTACACAAATGTACCAGCTTACCAAATGGAGCATTTGGTAGATTTTGGTTAGATGACAAAGTAGGTACCCTTGTACTTGTTGCATATAGAAGCAAACGTCCTATGAAGGAGAAAATATACTGTTAATGATTTATTCTTTCATTCTGAATGTCTAAGCCTACACTAAGATTTCACAGAAGGTTTGGCTTCCAACGAGATCATTATTAATTAGAAACTTAATTTTATTAATAGATTCACTCTTTGATTTCCCATTTGAGGTTTACCTCATTTGTTGCTGTCTTTAACATGTGGAAATTATTGTTTTCTTCCTCATTAATTTCCCTATGCTATGGTTTTTGCCCCAGGATTTATGGGCTTACAAACCACACATGGCCTACTGACAAATATGAGTCATTCATTTCCATAAGACTGAAGTCATTAATCAGGAAAAGAAAATGCTGACTACTGTAACCTCAGCATTTGTATTTGTGTTGTTAAGAGGATCAATGTGTTAATACTAACCAGTCACTACTAGTTAACAGTCTTTGAATCCCTCTATAGTAAAGTAACCATACAAGTGCAAATTAGTAAAGATTATAGTAATTATAGTAATTATAGATTATAGAAATATAATGCGTTATATTTCATTATTAATAAAGAAAGGTAAACTAACCTTTCTTTATTAATAATGAAATATAATGGATTATTTATTGCAAATACTTACTATACTCTTTAATAATTTGCTCTTGTGTGGTTACTGAGTTATTTAGAACCCAAGTATTACTGCAATCTTTAATTAGAAAACGAGTTAGCAGTTAAGCTTTAGTAACTCAGTGGGATGAGATGAAACTGGGAATAGTGTGTAGTAACTAATGCTGTGGTATGAACAGCTCCAGAACACTCTCTAAAGAAGACAATATTAACCCAGTTTAGACAGATATTTTTACAAAGAGATCTTACATGGTACATCAGACCTGATATGGACAGATATCTTAAATTATGGAATATTACTGGGTGAAATGTTCCTTGAAAGAGGATCCTGGGGATTTTTGCACAATAAAAGTGAACAGTTTTATTTATAGTGTTAATACAGATCCTCTGAATTCTGCACAGACTGGCTCATAATGCTCTAACGACAGAGCTGATGACACTGGGGAAGCATGAAACCACATACAGGTCATGCTATCAGTGCTGCCAGAGCAGTGCTGCAAAGGTGTACCCCATACAACAGAAAAGAAATCCAGTGCAATCATTGTGCATCCATTCAGACTGGCACTTTTACTTCAAGGTTAGTATCTAAAAAGAGGTATTTCATAGTATCTAAACTATTGCTGGGTTAATTAAGGCATTTGTGTGCTTGACATAATCAGTAAAGAGTCATGACGTTTATTAAAATGTCAACTCGATCCACATACTAAGGGTACTGGATTGAAATGTACTAATTTTACTGCTAAATTAAAGTTTTATGAGACAGAGCAAATTGCAACATGGCTCAATACAACTGGGCCTCTTAAGTGGCCACTTAATACTTGGAATATAATATTTTGAATTATCCCTAAACTTATGTTCCTTCCATTCTTCAGCCAAGCACACTACTGCATGAGGGATCATATACTTTTGACTGTATGGCAGCTCAAAATAGAAAATTATGGAAATTTATGGGGCCATTATGCTGTGACTACATTAAAGGAGACTGCTGTTGCTGGAGGCTGTGGACGATTGCTCTTTGACCTCTCCAAGAGAGATGTTAGCCTGTCAGTTGTTTTTAGCTGACATTTCACCCTTTGTGCCCACAGCCCACTCATCCATGACTCTAACGGTTCTTATTATGCCTTGAGTCCACATGGCTAAAACCTTAAAACCGCAGGTCAAAAAAAGCAGAAATAAATAGAGACATGTAATGGCATGCGTGTCGATTGCTGGTGTGTGTATAGGTTTGTATCTTCAGGCAGTTTGGGCGAATATGAAGAATGCAGAGTAGTGAAAGAACTCTGAATACTCTGGACCTGTTGTTTCAGGATAAGATGTTCTACAGGGGTTAATGTGAAACTTAAAATTTTGTGTTTTGAAAATTTGGCCTGGGTTTCAGCAGAGATTTAGCAATTTGAGGGTGGCACAAATGATTTCCCATCCAGGAAATTACTGGTGGTCATGAACAGTCCACCATTAGCAAGCTGGAGCAACTAGCCTCAGTTTTCTTGTCAGCTTTTGGTTAGCTTACTGCTGCCAGACATGTGGCAAGAACAAGGCTCTCACAAAATAGTAGCGTTAAAAAAAATAACCTACTCCATATTACAGAAAATTGATAATTGTATTTATATATCAGAATATTAACTAGTTTCCCCTAATCAAAATTCTGAACTTCCTGTTTCTGAAATGTCTTATTTCTCAAAAATGTTTAATGCTAGTCCTTAATTAATGTTCAATCTTATATTGAGTTTTATCCTTAGTAAGTTCAAATGTATCTTTTCAACCTATTTGTATATATATACACTTTAAGTAATATTTTGATATTTATAAAGCCTCTGACGTATACTCAGTGGTTAGAAACATATTTCTAAAGTTAACTCATATTTGTAAAAAAAAAAAAAAAAAAGTCAGATAGAAATTTTTAATTGCAATTTCTCAGTGTAGTATTGCAAAAGTTTTTAGTTAAACTTCTCTTACACTCATTCTTTCTTCTCCAGCTCTGAAATAATTTATAGCACCATTTCTTTTGAATCTGCACAGATTTTAGCATTTGCATTTTATGAAACTCCTCAGGAACTTTCTGGTAACCTCAGCACATGGCACCATTAATAATAACACATTAATCTATTTAACTTAATATTATTTACTGATTAATCTAAAGGGATATTTCATTTGTCTCTCTCAGGGAACCGTCAAAGATGCTAGTCCACTACACCTGAGAGTCTCCCATTTAGAGGAGGTTTTAATCAGAAACACTTTACAATACTAAGAAACATTAGGTTTCCAAGAACCGGTGCACAACTGTTATTTAAAAGACTGTAACTGGTAATAGCATAGTACAGTATATCGTTAGGGAAAGAAAGGTTCCATGTATGACGTAGCGAGTACTTTAGTTCACTCTTCTGTGGGAGCCTTAACAGAGCATTTTTCACACAAATTGTTTCAACATCAAACCCATTTAAGCTCCTTGAGCCCTTGATCATTGATAAAAAAAAACACTTCAGGAAGAGTGTATTAGTGAGCAAGTGATTTAGCATTTTCCTTCTGAAAAGGATGGTCTCTGAAACATTTCTAGTCTTACTTAACAAATTTCCAAAAAAAAAAAAAAAAAAGGCTCATACAAAGTCACACTTTATACACAAATGTAGCCTATGTTTAGGTGAACTCAGCTTTTAAGTGTCGTAGTTTTTACACAGAACAGCAATAAGAACACTGTAGGAAATAACATAGCAAGTGCTTATTTTTGTCTTGTTTTTTGAAATGTTGAATTCTTTTGCCATTGCTTAATCCTTGTGCTTTGTTCACTACTGTACTGTTCACAGGTCATATTGACTTTGGGCAGCTGAGACAAAATAATATTTGAAACGATCAACCTTGAATAAGTCTGTGCTTTTGGAAAACAGTAGACATGCAAACCTATTTTCACCCCATGCTTGGGGCATGCTCCTACCAGCAGGTGTGTGTGTGATGAAGTATAAGTGCAAATAAGAAGTGAAGGTAACATAAAATAGAGTGAATTCATTTTATTCTTGGGTCAAAATGACCTGAACATAACCTGTGTAATACGGGAATATAGAAAATGTGGCAAAAATATATTTGTCCTTTTATATGTTCAGTAGAGAAAATGAGCCAAGCACATAAAATGTCATGCTGAAAGAAATATTTTTACACTTGAAGTAAAAATTTAAATGAGTCCTTTTGACCCAAACATAACACAAAGGTTAATCATAAATACTGGGCAGCTTTGTCCAGATCTGACTGATGTGTCTTTAAGACACAAATTTTTCTCTTTTATCTGTTTTTACAATGACACAAATACGTGTACCTTCCAAATTCAGAAAAAAAAAACCCAACAACATTCTAATCCAACAGTATCTCAGAAGCAAAACTGTCTTACTTCATGTAAGTTGCATGAGTGTGCAAGTCAGAGAGCTGCAAAGATTGAGTCTCACAGTCTATTGACTCTGTGGATTAGAATAGTGCTCATCAGAAATCCACCCGCTCTTTGGTAATCAAGCTCTATTCAGTGGTGCACTCTTACTTGTTCCTGCAAATGGTCACTGAGATGTCCCTCTGTGTTACGGTATCTTCCTCATTCCAATCCACAATCATTCACAACAAACACACCTGAGTAAATAAATAAATAAATAACTGTCCATCTCTTACCCCCGACCCACCCACCCACACACACACGTCATCTATTTCTGGGCCTCTAACTTTCTCAAAACTTCTGTAACATTTCCTATGAATTTCAATATTTAACTCTCTACGGGACAAAGCATTAACATTTGTATAGCTCTTTTATTGTATTGCCCTATTAAGCTAACACTATATGGGCAAAAGTTTATAGACACCTGAGCATCACACCTTATGAGGGATTTCCCTAACCTGTTGCCAAAAATGTTGCCCCATGTGCTGCAGCATTACAGTTTCCCTTCACTGGAGCTAAGAGGCTCAAACATGTTCCAGCGTGATAGTGTCCCTGTGCACAAAGCGAGGTCCATAAAGATATGGCTTGGGAAGGTTGGTGTGGAAGATTTCAAATGGCCTGCGCAGATCCCCAGAGCCACTTTCCAAATTCTAGTGGTAAGCCTTTCCAGAAGAAAGGGGGATGGGAATGGGATGTTCAAGAAACAAATATGTGTGTGATGGTCAGGTGTCCATAAACTTTTGGCCATATAGTGTATATTTATGTATATGTATATAACCATAAGTATTTAGACATTGTTTTAATATTAACAATATGATATACTATATATAACAACATATAATAATATTGTTTTGACATATGAATCACAGTCCAAAAAAATCTCTCTCTCTCTCTCTCTCTCTCTCTCTCACACACACACACACACACACAACCTCTAGACCCAGGAGCCACATGATGCTTGAAGTATACCACAGAATTTGACTTAATTTCCAGAAGCAGGACCTGAAAGGCAGAGCAGTCTATTTTCTTCTTACCAAAGCTTCATTAGATAAATTCTCCATGTACCAAAGTAAGTTAATTAGAAATTAGCATAAATGTTGTTACATTCTATAGAAAACATTACCTTGGACTGTGATTCATATGTCAAAACAAGTCTCACTCTCACACTCACCCACTCATACATCCCCACATAATGCAGAGCAGGGAATCACTTCAAACATGTGGCCATTAAATAAAATAGGCTGAAATTATGTAAAATCCATATTCTTCTCCTGCCATCAAAGACAGCACTTGAAACTGTGGGTGACAGTTTCAGCTATTTGAGTTTAGACCCTTTTAGAACATCACTTCACACTTTATATGTCTTTTCCCGCAATTTAGTCTTTCAAGCACTCATGTTGAATTCTAACTCTATTTATTCTTTCTATCAGTGACTTCATCTGAAAGTGCTTCAAGTACTTTACAAAATTTTGTGCATAAGGATGGTTTTGCCCACTTTGGACCACTACCATTTTATTTTGTGGAAGAACATGGATACTTTAGACTCATTACAAGCAATTCCACTGAAGACCATCTCTGAACTGTACATTCATAAGGCAGGTAATGTACTTTCAATCATTCCTTTATCTTTAGTAACAGCAATGTCCTGGTCACTGTCGCAGTAGATTTGGAGCCTATGACAGGAACATTGCGCCTGGAATTCATTCACACCTAAGGGCAATTTCACATAGCCAGTCCACCTACTGAAATGTTTTTGGTAGGTGAGAGGAATCTAGAGAACCTGGAGCAAACCCACACAAGCATGAGGAGACCATGCACAACTGTACACAGAGAGTTACACAAGCTCGGGATTAAACAATGGAAGCTGTGACGAGGCAAAATATAAGTGACATAAATGTATGTGTGAACACAGTATTATTGTGAGTAACAGGGCACAAGCTTACAACAAGCACAACACTGACTGCTGCAGTCACATTAACTTATTTGATGGTTTTTATTTTCATTGTGGCCTATTAGCATTTTTGGTCAACGAATCATTGATGCTTCAACATCTTTTACTCATGTTGTCATGCATGTGTCTTTAGGTGCAGATTACAACTCCAGTGATCCTCAGTCCACAACCTCATCACAATGTTACTTTGCAAAGTTTGTCCACTTCATGACACAGGTACACACAGTATGCTTATGTGTGTGTGATTTAACAGTGAAGCCTTCAAATGTTTGCAAACTTGTGCATATACAATTGGAACAAGTATAATTTCTTAAAGCCTAAGTCAAATATTATTAGCCCAATAAATGATAATGTTATCCTCAAATATACTGCAGGGTAAAATGGGCCTCTGTATGATAGCAATCCATGTGCCATTGCAAATGTTTATTTGTCTAGCAGATAGAGATATAAGGTCAAGTCATACTTAAATTCACTAGCACTGAGAACAGACTGTGGCCCTGCAGAACTTGCTTTTCTTCTGAAGGATGTAGTAGCTTCAACAAGCTAATAAAGTAGTCTGATCACATAAAGATAGGGTAGAGACAATGCGAAAACAGATAAAATCCACATCGTTTCTTAGTTTGTTAATGTACTCTAGTGTTTGGTTTACTAAAATTTTTCTTCAGTTCTGTCTTTAGTCTTTTCTTGCTTGTTGTAAATGAGAGAGCCTGCTGCAGTTACTTTTATTATAGCCTCGGGAGATTTGAATATTCCATTAAACAGTCTCTTCCTCTTATTCCCATGTTGATCATTAGCACTCTTCTTTATTATATTACCTAGACTGACTTTACAGCTATCCTTCCTGATTTCTGCTCTTCACTTTTCCTCCACAAAAGCAGGACATATTTAGACATGTGTAGAAGAGGTGAGGATCAGCAAGAAAGGCTTCACTGCCCAAATGACATGTTCCCTGAGATGCATTTATAAGTAATTTATGAAACATTTAACTCAGTTTCAGGACTTAAGCTACAGTTTCAGGATTTAAGCTAAAATATTATGACTTGCTCTTAAAAGAAATATTAATAAACGCTTATTTGAAGTCATACCCATGGTTCTAAATTTATCCATAAAAAGGATACTATGCTTCTATGTCATTTCTTAAATTAAAACAAGACCTTTTAAGCCTAGGTGATTTTATCAACACATTTCTTGTCTAATCTACCTTGATGATTTCATTTCACGGTCAGTATCACATTACTCTAGTAATACCTCAGAGCCATAAACTGTTATGCTGTGCAATTAACTGTGGGAATTTACAGCCTAAATCTAATTAAGGACAGCAGTGCTGCATCACATTCACATTTGACTGATGAATTAGTCTGCACTGAAAGAGAATGGGAATGAGAGTCACTGAGAGAATGTTGGGCACATCATTAAAGCAGTATTCATCTTTAGCACCTCAGTCTCAACTGCAGATTCTGCCAGAATCTTATAGCCACTTGATTTCTTTTTATTTCTAAGAGCGCAAAATCACTTTGCATAGCCTTGATATTATCCCCCCCATCCTGCGTGCTTCATTCATATATTTTTAAGATGCCATGTCCTAGTTCCTAACAGCACAGCCAATCAGTGAGAGTGAAGAGTATCACACAATGTATGTAAAGTCTGCTATTTCATGTTTTTTTAGATGCTTGATCTAAATAATAATGTTTATATAAAAGCTAAGGGAAGAACACCATCCACCCTCTCCATGCTGTAAGAGCTACAGAGCAGAATTTCCACAGCCTGCTGCTTATGCAGATATCAGTAATAAATTCAGTTTTAACAGGTTATTTAATGTACTGTTATACTAATAGTACTATATGACACAGCGTGCCATAGCTTCTGAAATATTAGCTGTAAATTTCAGAGTGCATGCTTTGTAGAAAAGGAAGGGACACAGTAAAATAGACGATTTGCTTTCAGGAATTGCCTGATCTGTTTAAACGTGTAGTAAACTATAGCAATTCATGGATCTTATCTACAGCTGAACTGAATTACTGGTTAATTAATAAATAGTCTATGGAATCATGAGTGCACAGGCTGTGCACTTACTGTGAAATGCCATACACAGTATTAACAGTTTTTGAAAGTGTTCTGTTACAAAATATTTCAGAATATTTTGAGATGTGGTTAGCATAATATCAAATTAAAAATATATATAATATCTGATTAAATATCAGCTCTGGCATCCTATGGAAATGTGATTACATTATCTGTTTAGCAGAGGAACATTAAAGATCCAAAATATAAGACTCAGTTCTATCACATGCTATAATTTTCTGAATAATGTAACAGCCAGTTCATTGAAGACTGCAAAAATAAAAAGTGGGCACACAGAGTTACTTATACTGACTAGTTACTGAAAATAGTATCAGGAAATGTACTGAAAATTGGCTGCAATGAAAATCTCTAGGGAAGAAGTCAAATTGTAAAACTTCCCTCCCCAAGAGAGTTGCTTCATGGAGTCCTAAAAAAAAACCCTGCGGTCTCATCTGATCCCTCTGTTTTCCATTCAGGATTCTAGGAAAACAGAAGAAAAACAAGAAGAAGAAGAAGACACACACACACACACACACAAAATAAGGCACAGTCCATTATCCTCAAGAAAGAGCAGCAGCAGCAACATTATCTTTGACCTATTTGTTTAACCTCAAGACGGAAGGGTTGTAAACTTAAACTCCATCTCATAATTCACTGATTTTGATTCCTCCATCTGTAAAAACGAATGGATTTTGGTCTGTATAGAACATAATGGGGCTAAGAGAACCTGAAATGCTGGACAGCCAGGATTAAGGCGAGCACCACTTTCTCAATAGTAAAGTAGATCTGTTGATGAGGTTGAACATTTAATTTATATGAAATGGCATGGGTAATTGCATATGGGACAATCTGAAGGAGAACAGCACCAGTACTGAGGCTGAAAGGGTTCTCAAAGCTTGTGGCCAGGTGAATTGACAAGCAGGGCTTTGACGATATCAAATGTCTCTGGACAAGTTTCCAACCACTGGAAATGGACCTTCTGGCTAAGAAAGCCCATCAGTGGTGAAACCATAGTTCAAACCACGAAACTCCATAATAACCAGCCATTCCAAGAAATCTATGCAGCTTCCAGTGGTTAATAGGCCTATACCTTAATGGGGCACACCTGCAGCCACCCTAGAACTATGACTGGGCACATCAGAGAAGAGGGAAGAAATAGCTCAACTAGTTCATGTCAGTGTCAACAATGACAGCTTTCTCCTTGTCTGATGTGTGGAAGACGCTGGGCCAAATTAGCATGCATCTCAGAGTTTATAAGGTGCCCTTCTATTACCTCACAAAAAGACAAATTCAGACCATCTCCAAATTCCCCTGAGAGTAAACTGGTATCACTTACACCCTTCACTATAGGTGGTAATACATCAAGTAAACCTAAGGTCCCCTAAGAACCCTATCTTAATGGCAAAGACAATGGCAAACATTGTCTTAATACATGATAAACTTGTATCTTCTTCAGGTGATATAGGACACTTAATATGTTTCAGTTGGTAATCGTATATGGTCCCACATATTTTTGCCTGAAAAGGACTACTGAGAACAGGCAATACATCTTATATGTGATCATCAGGTTTAAAGATTTGAAACACTGCCTTACAATTAAATAAACACTGCATCTTATACTGAGAGATCTCCAGCCCCTTCTGCACTGCAGCTCAAGCTTGATACGATCTAAATCACATAGTACAGCACATTCTCCAGGCTCTATGGTAGACCACTCATCCCCTAAAACAGCAGTTGGTCCATGAACTTCACTTACAAACACCAATACATTAGGGCTAATACCTGTGCTCTCCCGAGCAACTACACAAATGGCCAATATCAGTTATGAAAGCTCTCCAGGACCATGGCAATGTGGATGAAATGAAAAAGTTATGCTTAGTATTAGGCTCCTGCAAAGCCTTGAAGAACTAGACATAACCTTTTATAACCTTGGGAATACCAAAAGCAGACATAAAGCTCTCAGTATAGGATTCATGGTTATGGAATTCAATGGATAAGCTGTAGTATAGTTAGTAGATTAACATAATAGTAGGCAAATGTCCCAATTTTCATGCCAAACATTGAGTTTGTTCAGGGTGTCAAGTGCAGGATGTTTAGTCATTCTCCTTCCATAATTAGTAATAGCTCTGTTTGTGAAAATGTAGACTAGTTAGCACTCTGATGAAGAAGATTGCAGCATTAGATGTGCACATCCTGATGCTAGACAGAACTAACAACAGCAAAGCAGCATAGTTTCTGTAGGACAAAGTCTGAGTGCATTAGAGCCATCACAGCCGGGCAAATGGATGATAACTGCCAAATTGTTACAAAGTCAAAGCCAATGGTAAAGCTTGCACATGTGAGCGCCTCTCCTCATGAAGGAATGAAGCTAGCCCTCGCAGATACAGCTATATACATCACCCTCGTCTAACGGGCAGAGGAGGAGGTATTGTAGTTATTTATAATCATTTGAAATTCTTTATACTAATATAATTTGTACTAATGTAATACCCATAGCCACAAAAAATAACTCTACTCAGTCATTTCCACTAATTAGAATTTCCAGACCACCAGACAATTTCTCAAATCTGTTTGTTTCTGTAGAAAAAGCAGTAATTGTTGGAGACTTTTATGTTCATTTTGATATTCTGCAAAACCAACTGAGAGCAGTGTTTGTGTCCATTCTAGACTCAGTAGGATAAATCAGAACATAATGCCTGACACATCCTTGATTTCATACGGACATTTGGACAAAATATACTTAACACAGTCACATTACTCCAGTCTGGAGCTCTCACTACCTCATTTTATTTAAAATGTGTCTTAGTCATAATTCAGTGTATGCCCTTTGCAATGCTACCACATCAGCCAATCACATTCAGCTATTGTACATGGTTTTATTGAAAATCTTCAAGAGTTGTTGACCTTCGTTGGTTCACTGTTTGACCCCACAGAACTCGATCAATTGACTGAATGCTTAGAGTCAACGTTCCAATACACTCTAGATAATGTAGCCCCATAATTAGAAAGATAAAACTAGTACCCTCGTATAACATGCACCTTGAATCAGACTGCTCAAAAGTTAGAACATAAATGGTATCACACTGAATTGGTATTATTCCAAATTGTATGGAAGAACATCCTTCTTAGCTATAGAAAGGCTCTTACTGCTGCTAAATCAGCATATTTCTCCATCTTAATAGAAGATAACAAAAACTAGTTAGACAAAAAAGATAGTTAACATTCATCATGACAAACTTTCATGTTTGCTTGACAAGTTTGAAACTGTTTCTTAAGTTTGAAGATAGTTTGAAGTTGAAAGATGGAAAGAAAGAAAGGGTGACAGACAGATAGATGGAGAAAGAGTATTATTAGTAGAAAGACAGAAGGAGTGAGAGAATGATACAGGTAGATTGATAGAAAGAAATCAATGGGAATTTTGGCCAATTTGAAATTCCATAAAAAACTTCTGGAAAACCATAATTCCAATCAGTTAGAAAAGTCACTAAGTCAGAACAGGCTGAAGGTCTGTGGTGAGTTTGGTGCATGTGTTAAAAGTTCTAGGAGGAGTAGCATTTAGAAATTTTGGGTGTCAGAATAATAATAATAACTAGAATTTACATTTTCTAATGAAAATGTGAGTGGTGCTTGCCCACTGCAAAATTCGACACTGACATGCAGCTGCACATGCTAGTCAGTAGGGGGAGCTACATGTGTGTAAGTGTTTGTTGAAGCATAACTAATAAGACCCCTATTGGTAACCATGTTTAGTGGACCAAGTGCATGTGATGTGACGTCATTAGAATACCATTAGAATATTCTCTTCATGGAACCAAGTGTTTAGATGTTTCACATGTCTATGTTGCAGTAGTTTTGTGATTCTACTTATTTTGGGGGTTAACATGCATGTGACATACTTGCACAGGAATAACATTAATGAAGTGTTTCATTAAGGATTTAGGCCTCATCGCAGTACTGAGACAGCACTGGTTAAAATGGCAAATGACTGTCAGATCATCGCAGTGTGCTAACTCCACCTCCCAGCCGACATTCGCGGCCTACAAACACGGCCACTGCGGACTACACTCCCCAGAACACACACTCACTACCTCGCTCGCAATCACCAAGCTCCTGATTGAACACACCTGTGTCCAATCAACTACACACACACTCACTGACTCTTTAAAAGAGACTCTCATTCACATCATGAATGCACAGCATATGCTCAGTGTTGTCTTTGTGTGCCTGATGTCACCAAGCCTTATTTTTCTGTTTGCATATCTGGTTTTGATTCTGCTCTAGTTTATTTGTTCATGTCTCTGCCTGGCCTGATTTAGTCTGTTTGCCAATTGCCTGACCATTGCCTATTTATTGATATTGAACTTGCACCTCATTTTGAATATGTTTGCCAGCGTTTCATTAAAGACACCATTTTACCTGCAACTGCATCTGTCTTCACCTTCATTATGTGACAGAATACTTCACCTTCTGTCAGGTCACTGCAGACTGTGAACTCCACCCCCCTAGCAGCCTGTCACCCGGGCACTCATCACACCTATCATCTCCTGCGAGAGAAGTATTTCTGGCCGTGTATGTTTGCTGAGGTACACCGGCTGGCATCCTCCTGCTCTGTATGTGCTCAGGCGAAAGTGACCCGCACCCCACCAGCTGGAAAACTCCTTCCTCTGCCCACATCACAGTGGCCCTGGTCCCACCTAACAAGCGACTTCATCACTGACCTGCTAGAATCACAGGGAAACCCTGCCATCCTGGAGGTAACTGATTGCTTTTCTAAGTCACTATGCTTAATTCCACTCCCCAACATACCGTCTGCGTTCACTACAACTTAGCTCCTGTTCTGTCATGTGTTTGGATTCTTTGGGATCCCGGAGGAGAGAGTGAGTGAGTGGGTACCCCAATTCACATCTTGTGTGGGGGCTAGTTTCATGGAGAAACCGGAAGTAACCGTGAACCTAACTTCCAGATATCATCCGCAAGCTAATGGCCACATAGAAAGAGCGAACCAGGTGGTCAGGTGGTTCCTCCTGATGTTTTGTGCTGCCAACCCAAAGGACTGGGCCCAGTTCCTGCCATGAGCTGAGTACGCCCAAAACTCTCTCTGACACTCAGCCATGAGACTAGCTCTGTCCTAGTGCGTGCTGGACTACCAGCAACCATTGTTCACCTGGAACGCTAATCCCAACTACTTGCCGGCAGTGGACAACTGGTTTCGACGTAGCGAGCAGGTTTGTGAGAGCACACACCGGTGACTGGAACAAGCCATCTGAGTCTACAAAGGGCTGACTGACGATGAAGTGGGAATCCCCAATATCAGGCAGAAGACCGGGTCTAGCTCGCCACCAGAGACCTGAGACAACCACGCAGTTGTGAAAAGCTCAGCCCCAGGTACACTAGTCCTTTCAAAATTCTAGGACCAAATTCTGTTTGGTTATCTGTTTTTGATTCTGCTCTACTTTATTCATTCATGTCTCTGCCTAGCCTGAATTTGTCTGTTTGCCAATTACCTGACCATTGCCTGTTTATTGACATTGAACTTGCCTCTTGTTTTGGATTTGTTTGCCTGTTTAATTAAAGGCATTGTTTTACCTGCAACTGCATCCGTCTTCAGCTCCATTACATGACACTGGCCTCTAACTAGGGTTGTCTCCTTACTTGTGTTTCTTGACCTGTGCAGTTTTTGATACTATGGATTATAATATTCTTCTAGATAGACTAGAAAATGTTGGAGTTTAATGGTGTGGCTCTTTCCTGCTTCAGGTCGTATTTGGCTGATCATTATCATTTTGTAGATGTAAATGGTGAGTTCTCTATGCATACTAAAGCAGAGTTTGTGTTCCACAAGGTTCTGTTTTAGGCACACTTCTTGTTTCCTTATATATGCTACCTCTGAGTAAAGTTATTTGTAAACATGGTATTAGCTTTCACTGCTATGCCAATGAGAGACATGTTTCAGCAAAGCCACAGACAAGAGTTTACTAAAGTTGAGGAATGTGTTAAAGACATTAGACAATAGATGCTAAGTAACTTCTTTCTACTTAATTCTGACAAGACAGAAATACTTCTAGGATCACAGGCAGCTAGAAGTAAGATTTCTGATTACACTGTAACTCTGAATGTCCTTTCAGTTACATTTGCAGCAGTAAAAGACCTTGGTATGATCATTTACATTACATTTACATTTATGGCATTTGGCAGACGCCCTTATCCAGAGCGACTTACAATAGTGCTTTGAAGTCTATCAAAAATACATTCTGATATTGGCTCACTAGGTCACAAGCTAGGAATACCATCAGTCCAAAAACTCTGTTGGGGAGGGTTTTTTGTGTGTGCGTGTGTGTGAAAGTGCTAAGTGATCACTGACTGCAATCTCTCATTTGAATCTCATGTAGAAAATATTATTAAGATGACATTACAGTTCCTATCTTATCAATATTTCTGAGATGAAAGGTCATCAAATGATGCAGAAAAACTAGTTCATGCTTTTGTTACTGTTAGGTTGGACTACAATGCCTTGCTGTCTGGATGGTCCAGTAGGTGCGTAAACAAGCTCCACAATGCACTCTACAATGCAACAGCCAGAGTCCTAACTAGAACCAGAAGATTTGACCACATCACCCCTATCTTATCCACACTGCACTGGCTCCCAGGTAAAATATTACATTGGTTATAAAATACTATTAATGAAGTATATATAAATATAAAGCTGAATGGTCTTGCACCACAGTACCTGAACTTTTCGTCTTTTATGTTCCACCATGTCTGGTTCAATCAAATAGTGAAAGCGCTTTGTTGGTACCTACAATAATGAACACTACAGCAGGTGGTTGAGCTTTTTTCATACAAAGCCCCACAGTTATGAAACAGCCTTCCAGTTAATGTTCAGGACTCACACTGTCTCAATTTTTTAGACTGAAAACCTTTTTTTTTTTTTAGTCAAGCATTTTGTTAATAGCTTTTCTCATGGGTAAAGATGCAGATCTGGAGGGTTTATGGGCATAGTGTTCAGGTAAACTGGAGTGTTTGGATGCTGTTGCTCCCCCACTCTCACACCTTCACTTAGGTTTGTTAATAGTTGGAGTGGCTGGCCACTTGATGTCCCTCATACCCGTGTTACCTTCTGGCTCTCCCTTTTAATTATGCGGTCATAGCTAGTCTTGCCGGAGTCCCTGCTTGCACTCTGAACACAATGTACATCAACTTAAACCATTACAAGGCAAGAGCATACCAAGTAACCGGTCTCTCTTTCTTTCTCTCTCTCTCTCGCTCACGCTCTCTCTGTTACATGTTGCTCCTGCTGCTTGATTCCCTAAGATAGCTGTGGATGTTCTTATTGGATAGCCTAAAGGCTGCATTATCTAAAAACAATTGATGCTCAAGTCCTAATAATTGAACAATGATTAACTTCACCTTGATACTATAGACTTTCATTAGAGATTTAATTTTAATAAAAATGACTGATGTTCATACTCAAGATCCTTTCAACACACATAGCGTTGTGTGACTCTATAATGCCTGGTTGTGGATGAGCAATGATTCATAATTGCACATATTTGCAATAGCAGTGCCACCCACAAGAGCATGGCCACCATTGCCTTTGGCTTTCTCATTAGGGAAAAATTAAATCTATAACTGGATTTCTGTAAAGCTGTTTTGTGACAATGTTCATTGTTAAAAGTGCTATATAAAAATTTAATTGAATTTAACTTTTACAAAATGGATATTGAAGTCTCCAACAACTACTTTGTCTACAGAAACAACCAGGTTCTAGATGAAAATCTCAAATTCGTGTAGAAATTCAGAGTATGGCTTTGGAGGTCCGTGAATACTATTTACAGACCTCTCTGGATTGTCACTTATTAGCCAGGCCTGTCCTGACTATGAGTTAAGCTACAAAAAAATGAGGGCAGTACCTTCAAGAGTGGGATGGATACCATCTTGCCCTAAAAGATACTCCAATCTATGAAACCCACATCAACATACAGCAGTTCAGAAACCATATCCTGCTCTAAGCTACATCAACACACCACACTGGGATGGGGCCAGATCATGCTAACATTGCCTTTGCTAATTTACATACCTCTACAATGTTGATGTTAATAACCTCTGACTGATAAAGGCATATATTGTTAGAACCTAAGTATCAATTCAGAATCAGCAACTGGACTAACAGAGGTAAAAACACCCTAAAACATTAAATGTAGTCCTCAGGGTTTTAATAGCATCATTCTTAGAGCTTTGGTTAATTATAAGAGAAGCATGCCTCCATGCCTTCCCTTTCAATATACAAACACTATACATAAACAACCAATTTGGTACACTCACAGTAACTGGAAGTCCCCTCCTGGTGCACGTAAGGTGAACGATTTAAATCATTTCAAACAACTCGCCCACATTTTCTCCAAGTCTGATTTTAAGGAGGTAAAAAGGAACAATGACGGAGAAGATCCCAGACAAGCCTCCAGTTTTATGGCCTGGTTTGAGACCAGATGCAAATATCTCTCAATATCTAACAGAACAAATAACCAGTTGAACAAGGCAGAGAATTTGGTAGCGTATGAATGTCACAAAACCAAATAGCAGAGAGAGTGAGAGGGAGTATTTTCTTATTTTATACCCACATCTCCAAGTGTGACAGTTAAGCTGTTTCTACCTACTGCCCCTGCACTACCACTGCAGGGCTAGATATGGGTGCACTTTATGATTTGGATACAACTTTATATATATAAACTAAGGTTGATCAACCCATGTAACATCCATTTGTAACTTTTTTATGCAGTACCTTCAGGGTCAGTGATAACAAGCCCCAGTGATTTTACATGGAAAGACTCTTTAGAAATACATGGCATAACAATTTGGAGCAAATGACTTCAGTCCAGTCAGTCCCCCTGCAGAGTAGTCTGATCCCTATAAAATCTCTCTCTGATTGATCAAATCGACCAGTAAAAAGTATCAGCATTAGTGTGAAATGGGCTTTTGTCTGATAAGCAGTATGGAAAAAAGACTTTATCAGGAAATGTTTGCAATGCATATCCGTGAAGAATTTAGTTATTTTTGTAGCCTCAGTTACAAATATAGCCCAGGTGTGGAAACATCTGGTAGGCAAATTTTCAGTGTTGTTCCCCTTTAAAAGGTAAAATGTATCATAGATAATTAATTCAAATTATTATTTTTTATAATTCCCACTTTCAAGATCATTGCAAATTTCAAAACATGTAGTATATACTCTGCTTTAAGATTTCTGGCATCAAACCTAAAATTCTTTTCATCAATCTGAGAGGAAATATTTGCTTTCAGAACCATATTCTCCAAAGTAATATGAGGACCATCTATGGCTGACTTGAATGTAGGGACTGTATTGATGTGGCATTGCTTGTGGAAATTTGAGCAACTCAGATAATTCAGTGCTTATCTAATACCTTTTTTAAAAACCAAGCTCGACCATAGAAGGGGATTTATTATTCTCAGTAACAATCCTATTGATTCGGCCTGGCTACCCAATTGTGCACAGAGAGATCACTATGTTCTTAACTTCACGGTTCAACCCTGACCTTGAGGTAAGGAAAACAGGTCAATAAGAACTTACTGTGACTCACTACACATTTTGTTCCTCATCTACAAAACGCTACAAGCTAATGACTTAGTTTGTCCTCTCTATCAATATATTTACCCTCAGGCAAAAATAAATCTATCTAAACAAAGGCAACATTGTATGTGTGACTTTAAATGATCATTTGAGAGCAGAGAGGGTCTGGAGGGAGCATTTGGATGAATGCAGACAATGTGGGAAGCATGTAGTATCTATGACTACAGTGCAAACTCAAAAACACCATAATAAGTAATTATAAGTTAATTATAATTATTATTAAATAAAATATTAAAGTTAGGGGCAAGGTTTGCATTCATACATTTTTTTAAATGAAATTAAACCAACTTGTTCATTCTAATTCGGATTAATTTCTAATATTCAAAAACTTGCCAAAAATAAACAAATATTAGCTACATCAGAATAATGAAGGCTGTTTTAGTAAATACTGAAAGAAGTCATTGCCAACCTATAATTAAAAAAAAGATTCTGCTTGTTCAAATACTGTAGCTTTGAAGCCTCTTGCTTCCCAAAAGTTCAGCTGATACAACAGATTTTGTGCCAAAATAAATGTAATTCTCACTTATTTGCAATTTGGAACTCACTTATTTCACCTTCACGGCTATATATAACCTGACCTCTCACTGTGTTTTTGCAGACATTAAAACATAAAAAAATGTTTTAAATGTACTGGATTTCCTCATTATGACTCCTACTATCCTAATTTTCAGAAAATTGTGCTGGACATGATGATTCATTTTACTAAATCAGACACTGAAACAGATGGAAAAGAGACATCCTTTTATTTCTTCTTTTTTTATCCACCTGTGAGAGACTGGGCTCACAATACACCCTTAGGCTCACGGTCTCTCTGAGTGTCTGTCCGTCTTTCTCTCTGGTTTAGAGCTTATCAGGAAGCTGCAGCTGTGACTGGACTGTCCTCAGAGACCGTCGGGGCACAAGGCAAGTTGGCAATGGATGTCAGCTTTTCATTTCCCTAATTTCATTTTGTTATTTATTCCTCCCTCCCTCCGGCAATCCATTCCGATTTAATTTTAAAGCCCTCTCTCTGTAGGAGCAACTATGTCATCATCTTGGTGGAAACTATGAAGAATCAGTAAAAAAAAAAAAAAAAGTGAAGCAACATCCAGCCCTCATCACCACACCTGTCCCTCATTTGCTATTCTTAGGCCAAGTCACGGAAAATTAACCAGTATGCTTGATCTGCGACACATGGTACGACTGTAAAAGTCTCCCTTCGTAAAACAACATTCTACACTTTCTCTCATAATCAAATTATTACCACATCTTCAAATTTGAGAAAGAATTTCATAGTTTGCGTCTTTGTTCCTGTGAAAATTCCTGAAAAAGCTTATATACTCAAATACCTGACAAATTATGAGAAGGCATAATAATCCCAATAGATTTTGCATTCTCTTAGAAACGTACCCTCACTGAGAACTTTATTAGGAACACTAATACTGGGTACGGCCTCTCTTTGCTCTCAAAACAGCCTCAATTGTTTGTGGAATGGATTCCACAAGATATTGGGAACATTCCTTTGAGATTCTGGTCCATGTTGACATGACTGAATCACGTAATTCCTGCAGATTTTTTCAGGTGTACTTTCGTGCTGTGAATCTCCTGCTGTACCACATCCCAAAGGTCTTCTACTGGATTCAGATCAGGTGACTGGGAAAGCCACTGAAGAACACTGAACTCATGGTCATGTTCATGAAACCAGTTTGAGATGACTTTTGACTTTTGCTTTTTGACATGGTGCATTATCATGCTGGAAGTAGCAATTTCAAGATGGTAAATGGTAGATGTGGCCATGAAGGGTTGCACATGGTCAGGAACAAAACTCAAATAGGCTGTGGCATTCAAGCCACTTGATTGATTGGTATTAACAAGCTCACAATGTGCCAAGAAAACATTCCCCACACCATTACACCACCTCCACCAGCCTGGAATGTTGACACAAGGCAGGTTGGGTCCAGGGATTCATTCTGTTGGTACCAAATTTTTACCCTACCATCTTCGTGCCTCAGGAGAAATCGAGATTCATCAGACCAGGCTACATTTTTCCAGTCTTCAACTGTCCAGTTTTGGTGAGCCTGTGCCCACTGCAGCCTCAGCTTTCTGTTCTTGGCTGATAGAAGTGGAACCTGATGTGGTCTTCTGCTGTTGTAGCCCATCCGCCTCAAAGTTCAATGTTTTGTGCAAGCTGAGATGCTTTTCTGCTCACCATAATTCTACAGAGTGGTTATGAGTTACTGTAGCCTTTCTGTCAGCTCAACCAGTCTGGCCATTCTCGGTTGACCCCTCTCATCAACAATGTGGTGTTGAGGTCAGTGAGCAGGCCTCTCGAGTTCCTCCACACCAACTTTGGCAAACCATGTCTACAAAGTCCTCCCTCCTAGGAACACATTTGGGCCCCTTAGTTCCAGTGAAGGGAAATTGTAAGGCTACAGCATACAAAAACATCCTGTACAACTGGGTGTGATGGCCAGGTAGACTGGCAAGAGCAATCAAGGTTACAGATTCTTACCTGGGATCAATAAAGCATTTTCTTATTTGATCGTATAAAATACCAGAGCAGTGGTTTTGCTGCATTCTATTAAAGAAACCTTCACTGAGCTTGGACTAACCAGGAGTTCATCACAGACTGTAAGGGTACAAATGTACATCATGTGAATTACTGGAGAATAATCAAAAACCTTATCACAAAAGCTAAGTAGAACACTGCTCTACCAAAAAGAAGTTTTTTTTCTATAGAAAATAGTGTTCCATTAGAAGGTTAAACCAGTATGTTATGCATCATTTAGTTTTGTCTTTCCAATTAAGAAGTCTAGTGTTTGATGGTGGTTAATGCCATTAAGATAAAAGGTTGAATCTCTTTTAACTTGTACATTAGGAGTAGGGAAAGGTCTCTGAGAAGAGATGACTGGACATAGTGGGTTGGAAAAGCCAAGGATCTCAGACAGTCTGCTATTGACATCTGACCAGGAAGTCTGGACTGGGGTGCAGAACCGGAGGCAGAAGAAATAATCATCTGTAGCAACTTTCCCACCTACATGAAGTAGCTATACTTTTATTAATCCCACAGCATTAATAAAGTTATATACTTCACACAGATGTAATTCCTGTGAGAGCTGTTTAAGTGGAACTCCACAACCAGGCAGAATGTATGTTAAATTAATAAAGCAACAGCTGATTCAAACATAACTAAACAAATACAAGCCCAGATATCCTAGTAATAGTCAAAACCATTACATAATGATCATTTATTAATTGACTTTAAAGAGCAGCGTCATACTTAAGATGGCAGAAGAATTACTGCACCAACAAATAAAAAAAAACTACCCAATTTAACTGAAGTCAATACAGTAGCAGTCAATAGAGTAGCTAAACAAGGGCTAAAAGGAAGAAACAAACAACATACAGCACCTCAGCATATGAAAACTACTTAATGTGTTTCCCTAAAGTCACACAAGTAAAAAAATGTTTTTTTTTTTTTTTTTTTGGTTGTACTTAAATGTACTCATGTGTCCTGTCAATGTCGGAATCAGCATCAAACTACAGCACCCATAGCGTGGCCTACAAACATGGCTACCACTGACCTTGTTTTTGTCTCACGTTTTGGATCGGTCTGCAAGTTTTATACATAACGCTGTTGTTTTCCTGTATTTGTGTCCATATCTGCCACTTGACAACATGCTTGCTTGCTGATCACAGTAGTAAATCTTATTTGGAGATTTCTGCTTATATAACCTAAGTTGTAGTGGCAGAGTGTTTTTAATACGATGATTATCCTTATCTGGGGAAATATTGCTAAAAAAAAAAAATGCTTAAAAAAGCTAATGTGCTCCCGGATTGCTCATGCAATCTCTAAGTAGGTAAATCTATCAGTTAGCTAGCTAACCATTTCAACATTTATATTCAGTTATATTCTTGACTGAGAGGAATAAATTATTCACTTGAATTGTGTAAGAGAGATGGTTGTGTAAAACACATTTCCTATTAGCATTCACCTAGTGGTGATTTATCTTAGCCAGTCCACCTACTGGCATGTTTTTGGGAGGAAACTGGAGAAACCAGAAGCCATGAGGAGAGCATGCACAGAAACTCCACCCAGACAGTCACCCAAGCTCGAGATCTAACCTGGGACCCTGGAGCTGTGAGGTGGCAACCCAACTGAAAATTTGAGAAGGTACATGAAAAGTTCCCAAGCAAGCAGGTTGAATTTTGTGCATGAACGCAGGATATCTGTGAATAAGCAGCATTAATTTGAGTGGGATGTGGTATGCACGTGTATTTTGTATAAGAGCAGTAGGAATTTAGAGAAGAAGGAATCTTTTGCACCGATTAAACACTCAACTTTGGCAGTAAAATAAAGCCACAGAGAATTTCCACCACCATGATGGTAGACTCAATAAGCACAAAGCGATGCACTGAGCCTGCTAGGATGTCTTGGTAATGTCTTTTGTAACGTTGGCAGAATCAGACCAGAAATCTCAGATTTTTTTTAGATTAATAAATGGAAGGGCTGTGCTTGTTTTAGCTTTGTGCAAAAAGTTATTTCCTTTGCAGCTTCTGTGCCCAAGGTAGATTTCTACTTCATTGCCTAGAGCATAGTGCAATGTAAATGTATGTGTAATTAAAAAAAAAATTGTTAAACAATTTTGCTAGGGCAATGGTTCTCTATATGTTAGAAATATAATGTTAGCAAAGATAATAAATTTACTTTATGAAAGCAGAAACAAAATGATTCACTCTTTCTATATCTGTATGTGAATACACACAACTTGCAGCTATAATAATAGTCTAAGTGAGACAGTTTGTTTAATGTGTATCATCATGATTGCATGCTCTATGGAATTAAAAGGGTTTTCTTTAATAGTCCGGTGTCACTGAGTGCACATATTTCAGATTCAAGTAAAGTTTCAACCATTATCTATATAATCATCAAAGTTTATCGGTCTCATTTTCAACGGATTGTTTTTTTTTTATGCAGATGGAAAATTATGTGATTAGCATTTAAAATGCGTATAATGGAAAGAGACATTCTCTCTCTCTGTTCTGTGCAGACATGGGTAAATCAGCATCCGTGACTCGGCTATGGATGGACTTTCATTACCCCAGCTTTTTTAGCCTGCTTCCACTCCAGTCTGTGGCTGTGCTTTCTACTCAGATATATGCAATGTTTAACAAGTCCTGTCTCCTTATCACACTCCAACACTGATACCCCTCAGAGACCCATGGCTGCACTAAATCAAGCAAATCCCTCGCTCTCAGTGGGACGCGGTATAAAAAAATAGCCTGATTAAATATTAAAACAGAGTTGCAACACAGAGCAAGACAGAAAAAAATGTAATTGTTGAGATTACAGGCAAGAATGGAATGGAAATGGAATGAGAATTCATATCTGGTGCTTTCAATTTGCCTGCAGTGTTCCTGAGTATTTAATGTATTATGCTGCATTTGTTATTTTACTGGAACTGTAATTTTGTACACTGATCTTGTCTTACACTTGTCATATCTGTAATTATGAACTGGGTTAGGAAATTGCTAAGACCATGGTGATAAATGTGTTTAAAAGATAGTTGTTAAACCTGCCATGTAAAATTAAGTCGAGCCTTGAACAGGTAGACCCATGCTAAAACATCTCTTGGGCTCACCACGGAGTCGATCATGTGTTGCTCAGTGATGAATACTGCAGTTCTGTACTGCGTATCATTCCTAGTATTCAGAGCCTTCTTCTGTCCAGGAAGATTAAATGTAAATAATAGTTTAAGACCGCTTTAAATATACATATATTTCGATGTTTATTAAGTGTAGTAATATAATTATTCCTTTTAGGCATTTTATAGGTCAGGTCCTTTAATATTTGGACATTGAAAAAGTTATTGTTATTGTAGCTGTCTACCACAATATATTGGAGTCAGCCAGATTACAGCAGTTGGTCAGATCAAGAACACTCTACAGGAGGCAGTCATATCTGTCAGTCCACAATCAAGAGGAGACTTCCAGAGTTAATACACTGGGTAAACCATTGGTAAGCCTCGAAAACAGGAAGACCAGATTAGAGTTTGCCAAAAACATCTAAAAAAAACTGTAAACTTGGAACTGGAACATCCTCCTATAGACAAATGAAACCAACATCAACTTGTACCAGAATGAATGGAAGAGAATAGTATTGAGAAGGAAAGGAACTGCTCATGATCCTAAGCATACCACCTCGTCTTATGGCGTATAGCTGCCAGTGGAACTGGTTCCCTTGTATTATTGATGATGTGACTGCTGAGAGAGGTGGCAGGATGAAATATGAAGTGTACAGGGCGATATTATCTGCACATATTTAGTCAAATGCTTCAAAACCCACTGGACTATGCTTCACAGTGCAGATGGACCATGACCCGAAGCATACATCGAAGGCAACCCATGACTTTTAAGGCAAAGAAGTGGAATGTTCTGCATTAGCCTGCAAGTCAATCATCTGACCTGAATCCAAACGAGCTTTCACTTGCTGAAGGCAGAACTGAAGGCAAAATGCCCCAAGAACAAGCAGGAACTGAATACAGCTCCAGCAGACGCCTGGCAGAGCATCACCAAGACAAAAAAAACAGCAAAAGTGCAAAACCTTTCACTGAATTTGGATGTAAATACTCTTAAATTAAAACTGAAGGTCTGTACGCATATACATTGTTATAAGCTATAATAATAAGTTTGTCAATGTCCAAATAGTTATGGACTTGAAAATTCATTATCCCAATCTCCTTAAGACCTCTTCAATAAACGTTCATTAAATATGTGTGGGTTTGTTTTTTTGTTTGTTTGTTTTTCAAGTTTAATGATGGCATTTCATTTTGTCTTTCCTCAGTAGAACTTTCCACTCTGTGTGTATGTTGGACGTTTGCTTTTGGAAATTACCCCAGGCTATTACTCTCCAACAATGACTAATTTTGCAGACAGCAAATTTCGCCTCTGTATTGCCACCCTGTGTTCCACCCTGTCAAGCATGGGCTTTCTGGAAGAAAAAAAAACACACAACATGTAATTGTTCTTCTCACATCACCAATGTACCATAATGGCATTAGCAAGTTTTTTTTTTTATGTCTTGAGGTCCAAAAGGCAGCACATACAAGCAATGAAGCAATATATTATTACACCACTCAATCACAATGCTTCAACTGCTTCTTATTACCGTGACTATGTATTGTGTCGACCTAGAGCAGTAATTATTAATCTTCCATTTTGTCGAACTGGTGAATCTTGGCGATTACACCACCATACTGCAGTATGTGTGTGTGTGTGTGTGTGTGTGTGTGTGTGTGTCTGAGTATGTTCCACCCTTTCATTTTGCATTCGCCATCTCACTGCTTGTCATACGCAGGAAGCAGTGGCAAAGCAGCAGCATTACAGCACATCTATTATTCATCAGGCAAAGGCTAATAGCTCAGTTGGAGTTGCTGACACTGAGGTTTTATTTCCTGCCTTCTGATTTTTCAGTCCAACTTTAAGGCAATGACAGAACACTTGTATACACAAATAGAAGGTGCAGTATGTCTCCACATTTGGTCAGGCTCATTAGAGCGCACACACACTATTCTCAACAGCCTGGAAAACGTTTGCGGCTAAACACTGTATGTATTTTGATCATGGCGCTCATCAGAACATGTCCTCTCCAATCCTATTGATAAGAACAATGTACAGAAACGTTGTATGACGCTAATGGTGGCTCATTTCATTCTCACTGGTTCTTCTCCATCTTTAAGCAGACAAGTTCAAAAAAGTAAAGCTTACCCATCAATTTAACAATAACAACATCAACAACAAACACAGATAAGATCACAGAAATCTTAGTAATCTCAATGACTAGTGGAAATATATCATTATTTGGCTGGTATTTAAAATACCTACCTAGCTTACAACTTATTGTAGCTTGTGTATTATGGACATTTATTCCTTACGTTACACTGAACATTTTGCTCCCTGGACTTCCATTGAATTGCAATTGCAATGTTCTTGCTATGTCTTTGCTATAGAATTGACAGCTTTCACACAGAGACTAGGCTCTGTGAGATTCATCAATGCTTTTAACTAAATCTATTACTTGTGGATGCTCACTTATGTAGGAGTTCTGCTTTTTTTTTTTTTTTTTTTACCGTGTCTACTTTGCTTTGGTAATGATACTACTGCCTAGAAGTTAGGAAATATAGAGAAAAGATCTGAAATCTTGGCCTATAGGTGATAAATAACTAAAACACAACGAGAAACTGTTCAGTGCTTCTATAAAACTGTGTATGGTGGTCTGAGAAATGTTTTTATTTAGTTAACATAGTAAGTGCAGTCAGTCTGCATAAATATATCTAAATCCTTGCTAGCTATGTATGCTTTTCACACACTTTGATCAAATTTTTGGATAGTTACATGTGAAATGAACAAAAGCCCAATCAATTCGGTTCGTGATCACATATCAGCTGTGAAAATGTCTTCGAAACTCCTGTACCATGACATCATCACAGAAAAGCACGGAACAGAGAAAAGCACTTACTAACTATACAGATGACAG
Organism: Pangasianodon hypophthalmus; assembly: GCF_027358585.1. Taxonomy (NCBI): domain Eukaryota; kingdom Metazoa; phylum Chordata; class Actinopteri; order Siluriformes; family Pangasiidae; genus Pangasianodon; species Pangasianodon hypophthalmus. The sequence goes on from NC_069710.1 coordinate 1,290,870, forward strand.
CAGCATGTTTAAATATTTAAACGACCTAATAAAAAGACCAGAAATAGCAAAAATATAGCCAGGAGAACAGAACTGATCACTGAGTGAAGAGAGTGAAGAGATGACAATCAAGCTCATGTTGAAATGGCGTGAGTGACTTTTTACCTCAGGTGATGAGACCGAGAGACGGATGTGGATGATGCTGATAACCAAAGTGATAACTCATTCCTCACTGTAATTAAAATTTGCCAGTAGGTTTTTTTTTTTCATAAGTGCATAGATTAGGTTAAAATATAGCGTGGAATTGAAATGAAATCTTTATGTGCAATTTTCTCCCTTTTCATTTTTGAGGGTAATTGATTTTAGAATGCTAAAACTTTACTTTTGGTGGAGATACATACTTCACAGAAACAAGTTTCAGTCCTGGAAGCCCGTAGTTTTCAGAACTAGGTACAGTAGAAAATGTCGAAATTTGACCATGTGAAAGGTTTCCCCAGGCCATCAGACATATATGCCTATGTTGTTTTGAATATGGAAAGTTATTCCGCCCACTTTTTAAACTGATGGATAGTTATTATAGTTACTTTCATCTCCTTTTCATAGTCAGACACTAAATGTCCACACAAGTGGCTGACATGGCAGTTCTTTTTCATGAGCGATTATAAACGGTTGATGCACTTCGTATTTTTGTTACGGCATGCACAAGTTCTTTTCCAAGTTTTTATTTACTCAACTATGACATGCTCATATTTTTTTTTTCTCTGTGACTCTTGTAAATTTCCCATTTCCCCAAAATATGTTTACTGCATCCCTTTTGAAGCATTAGAAAGTCCCCAATTCCTTCAAATTTCACTTTTCAATTTTCGTAAAACACTAACACCAAAGGAGAGAACATTTTCTTGCCATGAGGACCCCGGGGACTATGACGCACATGGATGTGAGAGGTGTCTTCCTGCTGGGTCCATATTAGATCTGTTTTTCACATTGTGTTCTCTTTAAGTACAGAGCCAATCTAGGTAATCCTGTTACACTCTCATTCCATGAAGGTAATTCTGCTGTCCTGCTGCAACTGATGCATCACTTCCACATCACTTTCATTTAAAATCCACTCTGTGGCCTCAAGTGAGCTACCACCTTTAAGTATACTGTGAGTAATCTGTCTGTCCTCACATGCCAATATAGGTCCAGCTAATTCAATGCCTGTAAATCAAGCTCTAATGCAGAAACTTTTTCTGTTTTCATTTAATAGCTTTCAAACAGAAATGGCATATTCAAAACTGGAACAATGAGGATTCAGCAGGTACTAATGGACTTTTTTCAGTAGTTTATTGTGTACAATAGAAAATCCCCAGCAAACATTAGCCAAAATACAGTCCGAAAAGCAGAGTGCATCAAACAATCCAAATGTAAATCAAGTAAAAGGCAGACAGGAAAAAAAGCATATTCTAAAAATTAATCTGTGAACAGTCCAAAGTCAAATATTATATCCTTCTCAGTCAGTGAGGTAGTACATTCATTGGCCTTGATGTTTGAAATCCTGTAGCATCTATAGTAAATACACTGGATTGAATTACTTGTTCAGTCAACACAGGGACGTTTGTTGCCCAGACCTGATTCTTGTGCTGCTCATGGAAAGTAGAGGAGATTTTATAAGTAATTGTAAGCTGTATAATAGAGGATTCATTTGCCTAAGGATATTAAACAGACCAATTAAATGTGGACTTTTTTTAATGTAGTCTGAGCCGGAGGTCCCTTATGGATAGCCAGACCATCTGTGCTGGGCGTAGTTGTGAATGTTATCTACTATCCACCTGTGCTTTCAATCTGTGGATAGCCCTCTGTAGAAGGATGTGCACTGACTCCCAGGTGTGCTTGCTTTGGCACATCCAATTACCTACTCCTGCCACTTTCTAGGTTCTCACCTAGGATGTGCCTGGATAACATAAAACAAACTGTAAGGGTCTCAGTGCTGTGGATGTGTGTATTAGAGTATTCTGAGCGTAACCTGATCAGGACAGGGACTAACTGTTTTGTGTTACTGCAATATGAGCTAAATAAACACCCAATTATCAGGAACTGTTGTAGTATGAAAGATGAAAGATAACCAGACGAAAGGCTGAAGTTTATATCAGTCTGTTAAGGAAATGCTCATGTGTCTGAACCTGTCTGATACAGTAACCTCCAAGGAACCATATAGACAGATCACCTTGCTAAACAAGATGCCTGCTCTTTCCATAGCAGTTACGTTTTCATCAGGGTCTTTAGAAAATCTGCCTTTGATTAATATAACTATGGTCTGAACTTGAGATTCTAATAAATTAGTTATAAATCTCTATAAATCTCTATGAAACTTTTTCCATGAAATGACAAGATTGTGCTGTGACAGCCACAGGATGCCAGACCCTAGGGGGTTTTCAAGAGATTGAATGACCAACAGAGATGTGGCTCTTCTTTTTCCAGTGCGCAGGATGACAGTAAAAGTACTCTCCTGCACTATACCTGTGTAAATCAGATATCCATCTGATGCTTTGATGTGTAAAGGCAGCGAACAGAGGATTAGAGGCATGTTACCATTCTCTGAATTTTTGTTCAAGGCAATAAGACATTTTTCTCCATCCAAATGAACAGCTATTGTCAGCTATTAAAAAGTCTCATGTTGGTACAGCCATGGCTGGAATTTTCCAGAAATCTCAATCTTCCTCATTCCTCTGTGTATTCATGACTTTAGTTTTCTATAAATTTATTTTTCAATATGAGAACATATCATCATAAACTTGGCCACATAAACCTCCAGGTTCATTGTAAAAGAAAGGATCTAGAAATTCACTCACTCTGTTATTGTATAGCTATCAAGATGAATAAGGTGTACAATTATACAAATGATGTATCCCAAGCATAGTATTTGTAATAATATCAACTGTGACGTTGTTAAACTGTCTAATTAAGCAACATTTGCTCTAACATTTACTATTTTTTTTTTCCAGCTCCACAATTTACTGGATACAACCATACATGTGCAGTACCAGGCCACTTATTAGCAGCACATCCATTATCCAATCACATACAGTATAATAAAAATCAGATGGAAATCATTCACAAACCTAGAATTCTGTATGAATTCTGTATGAGAATAGTTCTTCCTCACAAATATCTGTCTTTCTATCTATCATCTGTCTTTCACTGGTAAGCACAATGACATAAGATGAAGCTGTTATTTTTGGTGTCTGACAGCTTGGGCATGTTTCCTTTCTATTGCTCTGGGTTGAGGCTGGAGGTCATAGCTAGAGAGGAGAGGATGGGGAGAGGAGGCATCTGCCCCACACTGTCAGAGATAAGACAGAGAATTTTATGGCCAAATGGCAGGGAGAAAGAATATGGGGAATTATCTGGTATTCCCAGGACTTTAGATGTACTCTGAATGCCAACCAGGAGCAAACAAGACATCAATCTATTCTTGGCTGCTGAAATGAGTCATAGCCTTTCAACCTTTTAGCATTTTGGGTTTAGCCGGAATGGTATAGCTGGGATTTTCCTGTGAAATTTTTAGAAAAACACCCACTCAGGTCCTAGAGGAAATTCAAAATAAAAGTAGTGTTTCCCACAGATGTACTTCAGTGTACTTTGATGGAGGTTAGAGGATGGTGGGAAGGGTTGTCAGTTTCATACATATTTTTTTTTAAAGATATTTTGAGTATGAGACATATTGAGTAGATATTATGAATAACAAAGTCTAGGCCTAGATTTGATGTTATATGTCTTATCCCTGCTTCACCCTGACTCCTGGAACTGGCAGTACAAAAGTTTACTTGTATTTTCTCATATTGTTGACTGCAATTATAATTTCACATCAAATTTATATTTATGTAGTTTTTGTTCTTGAATTTATTAAATTTTTATTTATGAATTTATGGTTTAAATCACAGTATTTGAGCTTTATTAAAATTCATTAAACCTGCATTCAATAAAAATAAGCATATGTTTCCATAAGAAACCACAGCACTCTTGCAAAAATAAAAATACTTATAGAAACAAAACTACAAGCTCATTAGTGTGTTTTGCTCCTGAAAAAGAGTACATAAAGTCGCTACATAAAGATGTGCTGTGTGACTACATTATAGTGGTTTGTTCTACCAAGTAGGGTAATGGGGCAGCTGTAGTCTTGCTGCAAAAGCAGGTGCTCCAAACCCTGTGAAAGTTCTACGTATCCCAGAGGAGTTAAAGTAGTGATCATGAGCTTTATGCGATCATACACAGTGGTAACTCATGTTTATAATAATCCAGTGATCGGTACATATATTTGCATGTTATATGCAAATATACAAGTCCAGGAAAGCATGTAAATGAATGTGTAATGAAAAGTATAACTAATTGCGGCATGCTGTGTGTGCCACTTTCCTCCAAGTTTTTGCAGCACTGCAGTGCTCTCCCCCTCCTCTCTCTCTCTCTCTCTCTCTCTCTCTCTCTCTCTCTCTCTCTTTCTCCCCATGCCTGCTGATCCAGAGCTTCATTCGTGTCACCATGTTATTTTCACAGGATGGATTAAAAAATAAAATGTGATTTTTTTTATAGCACAAAATGTACTTTGGAGGTCATCAATTTATCTGGAGGGAGGCCAAGCATTACCTGAGCATGGGGAAACATTGCACATGTATGCTTTTAGAAGCATATTTCATTATCAGACATAAATGCCATAAGATAGACACCCTGGTTACTCTGACATTTTATCACCCAACAGCAGAGGAGAGCAAACCTGGGAGCACATGACATTTACATTTAGCCATAATTCTGAAACACTCAGCCTCAGAAACTTTCAAAACTCATGTTCATTGTTGTCAAAAGTCAGCTTCACTTTTAATTGAAATAAAAGTCCTGTTTTTGTGTCTCACAAATGTATTAAAATTTTTTTACTCATAGTATTGATCAGTGCTCTTCTTCACCAGGGTTGTATCTTTTCTATCTTTGGAGATCATTCTTTCTCCTTTCCGTCACTTTGATTTCGTCAACTCCAGTGATTTTGGAGTTTGACAATTGAGCCAGTTGAGTGAGTCTATCATTTGACCTCTGCAAATCTCCCTTTTCCTCATCTTTCTGTGTTTCTCTCTCTTTTGCTCTCTGACAGCAATTCGGCAGTCAGAATCAGCATACGGTTTCCCTTTCATTTCATTACACAGCTATCTAAAACAGCAAGCATACATACAGTATATATATATATACACACAATAAATAAAAACCTAGAACTGAAGCGGGGTGTACTTTCTTTTTCCAATGACTGTGTACAGTATGTACCTTATGCTGACAGCTGCTGTGGCCAATTCACACCTAAAAACAAAACAAAACAGCCAATTCACCCAGAACACCCTGATCTAATCAACACAGAAATCAGGCAATCATGTCCTGGCATTTTGCCATTCATCTGATTAGATTGACTGTTGATCTGAAAAAAATCAAGTAGAGAAAATACAAGGCAGTTTACAGTTTACAGGATGGTAGTCTATAGGTAAAACCCATATAAATCAGTTAGATAACTAACTAATGTAATAGCTCAATTCTTAATTTACTTAAATTTACGTTTTCAGTGTATACAGTAGCACTGGTTTTCCTACCTGCTCTTTGTCTTTGTAAGGAAGTTCCACAGATATTTTTGTAGCTACACATGTTTGTTTTAAAGCTTGAAACTGTTGTGCTGCCTTGTTAAACACTGTATTACTGATGAGAAGAGTTTCTGTTGTGGTTGCCAGGTAAAATCTCACAGCCAGGGCCAAACTGGGACAAAAATTCAGGTCGGGAGTCTCACACCCACTCGGTCCATCCCGTACACCCACAACACATTTTGACCTCACTGACCACCTACTGTAATGTACACTCACTAACCAATTTATTAGGAACCCCTGTATATGTGCCCATTCAGGCAAATATCAGATCTATTCTCTAATAGCAGTTGTACATTATACAGTGACTGCTAGATAGATAGCCCTAGGTTATATAAGAGGACATGACATTGCTTACTGCTTATAAAAGCGATTCTCGTAGTGAGCTTTCTTATAGACAATCTTGAAAAGTGTCCACTGACTTTCAGAATGAAATATAACACAAATATAACATGTTCAGGTGTATACCCTAGTAATGTCAAATTTACAGCCACTTGGGGTTTTACTTGTAGTGACACCGCGGTTAACGCAGCCTAATTAGATCGTGTTAGTTATGTGTTTCCAGATGAAGTTACTTTAAAATGTTTTTGTTATTTTGCTGCATCTTCTTGGAGGGTGTTGATTTTTCGTGTCCTTTCCCTCCCTGCTCCACCTGGCTGCTTCTTGCCAGTTCTTCAGTGCATCTATGCTGCATTCTGTTTCACCTTGGTTTTTTTTTTTTGGTGTTGTTTTTAGCAGAAGCCAGCTGACGATGATGTGAATGACAACCAAGAGCACAGCAAGGCTAACTGGTTCATCATTTATTAATGAATCGCATATGATTATATGGAACAGGAGGTTTATTTATTTTTTTTTTGGCTGCAATGCAGGCAAGTCATTCTTAAGACAGGCCAGGCCACTGGGATTTCTCAGAAATCTCTTCATGGCCAGTCCGGGCCTGTATTTAGCTAGACTGTAGATGACTGGTAGTCAAATGGCCTGATTTATTTGTCATTGTTTACCCAGGAGACATCATCCCCTTGCAAACTGCCTCATGTCGAGCTGCATTACCTTTTCACTGTGGACATGAAAATGAAAGGACAGGTTTATTTATGAACAGGTTGCTGTGAATCATCTGATCAGTGAAAACCGTTTCATGACTGAATAGTGCTTGTCCTTCAAAATTCTAATTGAACAGATATGTTATTTTTTGGGTGCCCACTGGGATGGATTTATTCTCCAGTGAATCATAATTTTTCAGTGATTTGAGTCTTGGACATGGGCTGTTTTTGAGTGCATGTTCCACTGAGAAGTGAAAAGATCTATATGCTGCTGGAAAGAAGGCATTATGCAAATGTATATTTCACAAGCATGCCAAATATTTACCCACTCAGAAGATTTTAAGGGTCAGATCCTAAGTGTGTTTTACTATGCATAATGTCTCTATTCCATTATCATTTTCGTCTCTTGCTGTTTGATAGCGTATGTAGATTTGGTACTTAATGGACTATGTACATGTGTACACATAATTCATGCCTACAATGATATGATGAAAATGCAGAGAATATTAATTAGATGATGATATTAAATAGACTAAAACATTACATTATTATTGCAATCATATATATGCAATATATGTTCTGGTCGGTTAATTTCAATATTTAATGTAAGAACAAATATGACATGAGGTGCTGTAAGATTGGGCCAGTACCACAGCTTAAAGGACAGGTGTACATATTCACTTGGATCTGAGTTAAGGTTACCTGAAACTGCAGTGTATCTGTGGTTCATGAGTGGACTGGAATGAATTTGAAATGTCACTGATATGTCATAGGCGGCACTGTGGTGCAGCAGGTAGCCTTAGTGACTCACAGCTAGGGTTACTCTCTGTGTGTAGTTTTGCTTGTTTTCCCTGTTTTTGCATGGATTTCCTCTGGCTTTTCTGGCTTCCTCCCTCTTATTCATCAACATGCATGTGGGTGGATTGTCTGTGCTAAATTGCCTGTAGGACCAAAGGAATGAATAAATGAATGAATGAACTAATAGATACCATGTTGATAATATTTACATTTAACTAATTTTGGCAGTACAGTATTACCTGCACATAGTCTGTAGTGTCTACATAGTGTGTAAGCAAAGACTCAGACTTGAATCTTTTTATAGACATTTTTCTGAATGTAATTTTTCTTTAAATTGTGTCTTCATAAGTACCTGTTTACATGGGAGCAGATTATTGGTAAAGAAATATATCCTCTGGTCTATGCGATGTTACATACTGTATATTGTGCTAAGGCTATAATTCCATTAGAAACGTTATAGGTCAGAGCCATTAACTTGACTGAAAATGTAGAATTCTGCTCTGAGTAGTTGGGAATGGCCTTTCATTTTGTACATTTTCTGTGGTAGATATTTTCGTATTCATGTGACGTGCGTCTGGAGTAGAAACTACCGTATACAGACAGATGAGACAAAAATTTTGAGAATTGCACACCGGCATTGCCAGTGTTCAATATGAACAAGCTATCCATCAAAGCTGTAGGACAGCTATTATATATCCATTTGAAAAAGAAAAGCGACATCTGATAAACCTGACAAAAATATCACCCAGCTTTTGTGACTGCCTGACATTAGATCTAAAGTGACTTTTTCAAAAGCCTGGTTCAGAAGCTTGGTTTTGGTGTATTGTGTCTCAGATTCAGTTATCGGGTGGATTATGAACTTTTTAAGGTTTTGCTCAGAGACAGCAAGTCTTAATCTTGACACTGCCAATAATGCACTTGTAGACAGGAGTCTGAGAAAGTGTAATTGGCTCTGCTCTCTGAAAGGGATGGATGGCCTGTTTCTCTGTCTGTCGATTATCCAGCCAATCACAGCCGTGACTGGCATCTAAATGGGCCAAGCAACTCCAAACTCACATATAACACTTCACAATATGTGTATATTGATAGGCGTTACTTAAAACAGTAATAAGCATTACTGACAGTTATGTCATTTTACTATTAATTAACGACAGTAATAATAAAATGCCTGCCTTATTATTAAGGATAAAACATTGTAAACATTAATGCAGTATTAAATATTACTAACAGTTACAAATGAGTTGATTAACCATTAATAAATATAGTAATTATAAATGTTTCCATATCAATTAAATATATAAATATTTGTTACTGTGACTAAAAAATTGGACTGATAAGAAATAAGCACTGCTTAGTTATTTACTCATGTTAATGATCTTTATTTGCAAATTGTTATTATTATGCATTTTTTGTGACACATTTTTGCTTAAGAATGTTTTTAATTATTAGATAACCAGAATTCACTTCACAAAGGGTTACTTAAACTTGATTAGCCTTTACTCAGTTGTGCCAAGTAATTACTTAATGAATATAAACCTTCTTTTTAAATAAGAATACATATTCTTATTCTTCTGTATATATATAATTATGTTAATACCTCATTAATCTATAAGAGTGATTAATACACATTACTTAAATGCAATTATCCTTGCAGGGGTGTGTTGACTTTTTATATCCACTGTATGCTTTCTCTTACACTGGCAGAAAGAGTGGCAAAGATTTGCTACTGTCCCAGAAATTGTGCTTCATACCTCTTGCACTATCTTAACATCACCTCATTTGAATTCCACTCTTTAACTGTTATGTCTTGCATTAATCTTCATATTACTGTTATCTACCCACCTGCTCCCCAGGACACTTCACAGAGAAGCTTGACATCTTCTTGTATACCTTCTGACTGGACCTCATTTCCTTGGAGAATTTAACTGCCCTTTAGATGAGCTGTACTCCTCCTACCTCCTCCCTCTCTTGTGCTTTTTTGACCTGACCTTCAAGAACTGCTCTCCAACACACAAGGGATAAAACATTCTGGACCTGTTCTTGTGCTGATCTTCCTTACATTTAGACATCAGTGTAACCCCGCTCCACTTTTCAGATCACTACTTGTGTTTTACACTCTTGCCCTCCATGCTCTGCCTGTCAACAAGTCCTCATGCATCTAACTCACGTGCTAGCTTCCACAATGCTAACAATCCTACCACACCCAGATTTCTTTCACTACCTTCACTACCACTTGAATCAGATGCATATCCACTACATGGCCAAAAGTCTGTGGACAGCTGATTATCATCCCCCAATCTGCTTGTTGAAAATTACATTCCAAAACCATGGACATTAATTTGGATTTGTCTCCAATCCTTCAATGCCCCCTCTTCTTTTTTCCACTTTTTTTTTCATCCATTGCCCTTCTTTGCTCTTCCAGACCGAGGAAGTCTTCTAACCCTGCTTCTTGGTTGTTGGACATTCTGTGTAGCAATCTGAGAGAATTAGGAGCAGCTGAGTGGAGAAAATCACAACTTGATGTTAATCCCCTCTTATATTGTTCTTTTGTAGGCTCTAATTACCTTCTGTCCACTCGACCTCATTCCTACTACAGCTCTCCACACACTCTGAGTACTCAGAGATGAGAAGCATATGATAGAATATGTGTAACCATGTATACTGGGTGGGCCAATTAAGTTTTTGCCAATTATGGCCCCAGGGAATGTCAAGGAGAGAAGTAACCACCTCAAAATTGTATAAAAGAAAAATCCATTTCAGGGAAATGTCACAATAAAGTTGCCCAGCACAAGAAGAGTATCCTATACTTCAGGAGTTACCAGCAGTCTTCAAACAAACAGACTGAACCCACCTCTTTACTAAGCACCTAACCAAGCACGAGGAAATTTAAAAAAAAAAAAACTACTCTACTAACTTGTTGTAGTAACCCATTAACAGTGTTTTTAGGGTAATGGTATTTTTGGACCCTGTCCTATTTGTACTAGTATGAGGATATGTGTGTGTGTGTGTGTGTGTGTGTGTGTTGGGGGGAAGAACATCCACTTCCCAGTTGGATTTTCTTTGCTTCATCACTGCTGGCCTGTTGATTGCAGCATACTCCAAGCTACGATGTCTACTGAAGAGCTCCAATCAAGGAAAGCACCCATGAAGTGATGGGAATGGAGACTGCTAGCACTCTGTATTTGAGAAGAAAAGTCAATATACTCTATAGACATATGTTCTATAAAAGTGGTTGTGAACCCTATTATTGGTTCCCGATAGCAGCTTTTCCACTGTGAGACAGGCCTGATATTTAAATTTGGTTCCAGGGTTGTTTTTCCAGTGTTTAGTACAGGGAAAGCATGAAGGCTTTAATTAAGGCCGACTTGGCAAAACTGAAGCTGGATACTTCACCTGACACAGCTGATTAGATGCCTAATCTATTTCAAGTGTGTGACTGGGGTTTCCGCAATTTATCAATTTCATTAAAGAGGTCTTATGCACTTACAAAAGCATACAGAAGCTGTAATCTGATGATAATCTGATACATACTGGTTTCAAAGGCAGATACAGAAACCAGTAGACCAGTAGACCTCAGAGTAGTGCAGGCTATTGAAGGTTTGCATGTTACATCATACAGCCCCATATTAAAGAACTGACATGCTGATTTGCAAACTATATGATACTCTTGTGAAGGTGAGTTGCATCTTGATGCAGTGGACACAGAGATCATTTAGCCAGTACCCCAAGCTATGAGACCCATAAATTAGAGTGCCGACTAAATCTCTACACTGGGTCTGTTAACGCAAATGTGAACGCAGGTTTCCAAATGCCACTGTCATGCCAGAGCAGGGCATGACTAAACCTTTAGAGCAAGATTTTACGCTAATCATACCAGATACTGAATGATGCAAGTGGTCAACAAACATGATTACTTGGTGACCATGGATTTGAAAGTTTCATATTTCCATATTCTAATTCTGTGGAGTGACATACCAGTCTTTCCCTTTGAGTTAGCTCTATCTTCTAGAGGTTTCGCAAATTGTTTGCAAAATGTTGCCTAAGAGCCCCTGAAATGCCATTGTATATTCTGTTGAAGTCACATCTGAAAGCTTTTCTATGTTCATTTTCTGTGATAATAGAGAGCATGTGTATGGGTGCCAATGTCCCTGCAATATAATTGACTGTGATAGCTATTTGGATATAAAAACAGATTAGCAATCATGTTCTTTAAAAACTCAATTACAGCAGCTAAGGGCCTTGAGGTACAGGTCTTCAGTTAATGTCTCAGGTGTCTACAAATGACTGGTTGGGTCTAAATGTGTGTAAGCATATGGACAGCAGGATGTCTCTCTAAATTTCTAACTACACCTTATTGTGCCCTTATAATTTAAATAGCATTATAATACAATCTGAAACTATGGGAAGAAATCATAAATCTATTAATAGTAGATTCCTTTTGCCTGTGGATATGCAGTTTAGTTTTTCTGCTCATAAAATGTGTTTCCTTGTTTGCCATGAGTCGTTAATATTCTTGCACTGATTCTGATCAAGCTTCTTTCCTCCATGACAAGCTACTTGCCCTCTTTCTCCTCCCGGGTTCTACAGTAATGCTGAGGGCTAACGAATAATCACCTAGCAGTATTTCTAGCTCTGAGAGCTACTTCTCTGACTGTAATTATGAGATAAATATGATTTGAGGAACTGTGGAAGGGTGTTCTTGTAGAATGACTTGCATGAAAGTTTGGCAAAGAATATCAGGCAAAAAATATCAACCTATTGGCATCATTGACAATAGAGAAAAACCATGGCACATGCCAGTGTTTATTAAGGTCTAAGGATTTGAGATGATGGGATCTTGGAAGAGTGGGAGTTGTCGAAGGCAGGATTTCTAGCTTAATTCCTCAATCATGTTCATCCACATGTTTCACTGGGATCTCGTTTCTCCCATAGCTCTTTGCTTTGAAAGACACTGACATACACTTCTATGCTAACTGACAGGTTTTAAAGCACCATCCAATGTCACAAACTGCATATTCTTCTAGTAATTTAAATTTTTTCCCCCTAACTTCAAGCTCCACTGACCTGATCTCTACAGTGCTCAGCAGGACTGATGTGAGCTGCAGATAAATGCCAAATTCTCAGCAGCTCCAGTACTGATAAGCCTGATAGTCAAGAGGACTTCAGTGTGATAGGGCCTCTCAGCAAGCTCAAAGACATGGCTTATCTGATACACTGAGTGCTGATTGTGAGCTGCGTTGGAGTGGGACACATCCAGGCTGATTCAGTTCTCTGTAGATATGACCCCTCTTCCCTGGCACAGACACCTGCCTTATCTCCACCACACCAAATCATAAAAAATATTCAGGCACTCTCCTTCTACCACAGATTTAATTAAAAAGGAATACACACTCTAGTCCATAGGTTCTCAACCTTGGGAAATGGGGTAGCAGGATATTTGTATCTACTATTATCATGATGTTCTTGCAAATAAATATATGTATATGTTCTTTTTAAGCACCATTTCATTAACCTAGGGTATTTATTCAGTTTGGTGCTCCCCATTAGACCATTTTACACCAGAGTGCAGTGGCTCACGTTAATTAATATGGGCTTTTACACCGGATGCATGCAGCGCACAGAACAGTGCTGCTGATGCATGCACAAAGCAATTATTGTGCTTGAGTTCTGCCATGTGCTGTGTGCTGCATAGGCATGGTTTCCAGTTAGAAATGCTGCAAAAAAAAAAAAAAAATCTTCATTAAAGAACTTTGTGATCATATACAGCGGTAATGCATGTTCATAATAATCTGATGGCTTAGCCCTCAATATGCTGTGAATAGAGAGTGTCCTTTGTTCTGAGCTCTTACACAAAGCACTTTATATAAAAAATATAAACAGATTTTTAGTTCAAACTGTTTTTATGATCATCAGTAAAGTCATGTCTGTTAGCAAGCTTCATGGGGCTAACGTAATAATGGTGATTAGCACTAAAACAGTTGTCATGTCTTTTTATCTTTACATTTAGTAGCTCAGCTCACTCTGATCAGTGAACATCGATGGCTTAAACTCTGTCCCCAGGGAGTGCCATGCTGAACCAATTATCCCTAATAATGCAACTTGTAGGACATGGTACTGGGCTGACTAGGCTTTTAATTTATCAAATCAGATCCATCATACTTCGTGTCTTATTAGGAACCTACAGTATGTATGTTAATATATAAATAAATAAATGGGTCAGTGGTGGCTCAATGGTTAAGGATCTGGGTTCAGGGAGGTTCAATCCCCAGCACCAAGCTGCCAGTTTTGGGCCCTTGAGCAAGGCTCTTCTCCTCTCCTTTCTGCTGTATCATGGCTGACCCTGCGCCCTGACCCCAGCTTCCTAACAAGCTGAGATATCCGGCATAAAAACTGTGCCAAATCAAATATGTGGACCAATGATCCGCTGTGGCTATTCTTAACAAGAACAGCCGAAAGAAGAAGAACAACAACAACTGTATCATGCGTGATGTATCTCTGCAAAGAATCAGGCGATATTTTGATTTTCATTCCAAAATGGTCAAAAACAAGTTTTTTTCTGAAATTTTTAAAATCAATGTTGAGAACTCAATTTAATACATACATTTAGCATCAGTGTTCATGCATTGCTCATGCATTGTTGGCACCCATGAAGGAAGTAGGATGTCCTAAGACCCAATTTAACATCTGCTTCATCTGAGAGCCCCAATCGGTCCTGACTGCAGACTGGACAAATTTAAGAAAAGGAAGACTGATTTAAAAATGACAGTGAAAAGCATTGATGTAGTTTTGCATATAGACAGATTTCATCCTTATTGCTTTCTCCATTAATGTGTTTCTGTCTGGTCTATCATTCACTTTTTCCTATTTTATATCCTGTCTTCTTCTACTCTCCCTTCCACTGTTTCACTTTTGCCTGTCTGCATTCTAGTCAAGTTAGAACACTGATAGTATCAGCAGCTCTCACCTGATCTCACTGAAAATCAATGACTGATGGTCATTTTCATTAGTAACTGTTATAAAGTGTCTATGCATCTAGCAAAACAGTGCTCAGTGCTTAATAGAAGCAAAGAGACCATTGAAAATATGAAAAATAAAATGCAAATCTTCAGGATACTATGGTTCTGAAGTTTGAAATGTTCATAAAATAGAACCATGTCAGTGTTTTCACTGCGAGTTGTTTCTGGCTCATTATGAATAGCAGTAATGATGGACTAAACGGATGCAGTTTTTATACAAACATTTCATTGAGAATTTTTATGCTGTAAGTGAGTCACAGATTTCTATGAATAAAACAGCATGCATTAATATCTCTTTGATGAAGTAAATTGAAAGAAACAGAAGAATATTTGGAGCTTTGCTATAAACATTCAGGGCTCAAGTCCGATAAGCACACCTCTGGCACTTGCATCACAGTCTTTGTAGAAGTTTAGTATTCTGTAGTTCTGTAGTGTTCAAATACTGGTATTATTGTCCAGCAAGGCTAACCTAAGTGTTTGTTTTAAAAGATCTAAAACTCTGAGTTTGATGATTTCCTTTGACGCATCTCTCAGGAATTATCGTTCAAGAAGTACTGAAGAACAGGATGAAAGGTTGCTATGAGATGGACACCTTTCCTATCAGCTCAAAAAGTGCACTGGCTTTTTTTTAGTTTCACCTGAGATTTCGTACAGGAGATGAAGAACATATCTGATGTTCTCATGTCTTTGCAGAGTACTCAAGGCATGATGGACTTTCTAAGACTGCATTCTATCTCCTTTGATACAAGCTTTTATCTTTATATGACTTCAAAATTTTACAGCTTAGCTTTGATCCACATTTCATGGGCTTGGCAAGGGTTGGATGTTGCTATTTTGAGCAACTCGAATCCTTCACTCCTGTCATGTCCCTCCCTGCTCTCTGTCCTCCTCCTCATCACTGGGTTTACCAGTGACTTGTTATGACTTGAAATTCAGTGTATATACAGTATTATCCTTAGCCACCCTTGTGTTTGTTATGAAAACTTGTTCAGCTGGCAACTCTTACCGTTATTCCTGTTTCCTTGTCTTTCTTTGTGTTCTACATTTAGGCCCTAATTTACTAAATATACTAAAGCAGGACTGGCTGAACAGTTGCACAGTCAAATCAAGTTAAAATGAAATTTGAGTAAAATGGAATTGAAATCTCTTCTCCAAATACAATTTCAAAATGCTGCATAAAAATTTGAACATAATGGTATATTGGATTATCACTTCATCACATAAAAAGCTAATAAATAATTTAATGTGGACATGAAATAAGTAGACCTGAGTATCTAACATACTCAAGTACTTTTTATATCCTTATTACTGCATCTAAAAATACATCTTGTAGTTTACTAGTGCACTTTTCTTCAAGTATACTTACCAACTGCAAGCTTATAAAAAGCATACTATTGTAATGCTCTCCAAATATCCTTAGAGATTGTAGCATATCAAAAATAAACTGTTCATCTCTCTTGTAGTAAACTTGTTACATGTTGTTATATTTGAATGAACTTGACAAATTATCATCTTGGCAGATCTGAGAACAATGTGTGACTGTTTAGATGTCTACTGAAACTCAAGAGGAGAAGTGAGATTACTGGGAGTTTTTTGTCTCAAGAGGAAAACCTAAGAGATAGGAGACTCAAGACATCTCCATGTTCTTTCTATTTCATCCTATTACTGTCTAGGAGAAACTATAGAGATAATAATATATATTATATTTTATCTATATTTAGATATTTTTCCACATGTGTTAGTAAAATAATCAGAATAATCAAAGTAATTAATTTTTGATTCACATACTCCTTATTAACATAAATGCACACTCATGTCTGCACAGTTTTACTCATTTATTTAGTTTGTACTTTAAACCTGCAAACCTTTAAACACTGCATTTAGTCGGATTTTTGTTAGGTATCATGTTCAGTTCCGTCTTCTGGAAGTTTTTCCTATTGAGAGCACATGCAAAAGAACTCATTTACATATTGTTGTCGCATCCACTAAATACGTGACACAATCCATGCAATTATTCTTTGGTTAACACTTGCAACATGCCAGATGTTTATGTGCACGACTGATTGCGTTACACTCATAAATTAGTGCACATTATTTTGCGTCACTATTTAAGCTTGTTTTTGCTCTTATTTTTAAATTAAACCACTTAAAAACATATTGCAAACACAAGCATGGCCAAGACCTGTGCAGCTGGCCACCTGCCACAAGATACAAATGGTCTGATTAAAGATGGTGCAGGTGTCAAGTGATGGTGTATGTCATTAATGAACAAATGACACCATTGCAAGCCATAATTGTTGAAGAGGATTCTAATTGAAGAGCTGCACAAGGTCAATCAAACATGTCCAGCATATTTTTCTAATTATGTTCATAAAACAGCAAATGAATGATGGAGCAGTGATAAAATTGAACAGCTACTGAGGAATTTGATGCTGTACTTAGCACTTTGTTTTTATACAGGCTTCTGAAAAGTCAGGAACCAACAGGGACATGTTGAGCAAATATGTCAATCTGAATATGTTGAGCAAAGTCTGCAAAAACATGATACAGTGGCTGTTGCTCTAAATGTTGTAAATATTAAATATAAAATTAAGTATATGTAGTTTTACTCTTATTGGGTCCTGACTTTTCAGACACCCTGTACATGAATAACTTATTTAAAGCTATTTGCAGGTCAAAATACATCACATGTAGTATATGGCTTAACTGCAACTGATTTCTTGCTTATTTCTTTTTCCTCACATCAAGTTTTTGTTCAAGTACTTCTTGCCTATTACACAGCTACCTTCTCTTTTTATCACATTTTGTTCCAACTCAGAGAGTATGGCAGCTCTAACAAATGAATGGTAGAACATATCCTCAAGACAATAGCAAGTAAGACAGTGGCCAAGAAAGGGAAGAGACACAGCAAGCAGCAGCTGTGGCTGAGAAAACGAGAAGAAATCCAATTTCTGTGTCTGATGTTAGAGGCCCCTACGGCTGCTC